>NW_028291388.1:0-30080 GCF_041222555.1 Hakea prostrata
GTGACAATAATATTTAAACCTTGATTTTTCTATGTTTATGATTATGTTATTGTATATGTGGGAGGATGATTTCCTCAATACTTGATCTTCAAGGCTGTGGATCACACTCTCGGGTATGCCGGTTAGGGTACCGGCTGGGAGGATGTGACACTTGTAAGCGCCTAAAGATCCCCGTGTTCAAGCGTATGCAGTCTCCTCCCGAAGATGCCACAAAGCACCTCCGACAAGCTCCTCAAACCCCGCCCTTGACGTCAAGGATTTTTCAGCTGAATCGAACCCGTTCCCCTTCAACAAGTCAACCCGGATGGATCCGTGGTTGTGAACATCCCGGAAGACACTTAGCTTTTCGTGAACTAGCGGACTTTTTCTTCTTCTTTTTTAAGAACTTACTTTTGTAGTAACTTTTTGGAGACTCTTTCTTCTGAACTTTTCGAAGTACTCTTTGAAAGACTTTTGTTAAGCCTTGAATTTACTAATGCCATATTGTATTTGGAGACTTACTTCTCGTATAGAATACTTCGGCCTATTATAACATTTCTCCTTCCGAGAACAAATCCTCCTTTCCATCGTTACTTAGCCCCCGACTCTCCCAACGAAACTTGTGAGACGACACGTTCGCAAGCATAAGTGTAAAAGGTTATCCGTAAGATATAGGAAAGTCTTTTAGTAAAGTTTATAAGGGTTACCAATACTTCTTGGCGAAGTTGTAGGCATTATTCTACGGAGTTACAAAGAAGCTTCTCTTCGAAGTCGCTGAAGAGTCATTATGAAGAGGCGGAAAACATTCGCTAAGAAGTAGGAATCATTTGCTAAGGAGCGGGAAAGCCATCTGCTAAAAGCAGGAATCATCTGCTAAGGAGCAGGGAAAGCCATCTACGAAGCTATGAAGCTTGTAGGGAACATCTGCTGAGAAGTAGGGAAAGCCATACGTGAAGCTATGAAGCTTAGTGACTCCTTCGCATGCATTGTAAGCATCTATTGAACCGCTACCTTCCCGTAGATAGACGTCCGAGATTTATTCATCAGCTAAACACAATTTTGTGGAAGCTCATCAAAGGATATTCCCGAGAACTCTTCTTCCTCCGGATCCATTTCTCGCCAAACCCTCGATTTTTCTTTGAGTCGTAGCTGAGATATGGATGAAGGCGTAGTTGGAGATTTATTGGGGCCAAATCCGTGAGGCTGCGAAGGACATTCATCATAGATGCGTGCGTCGGCATTCAGCGCTTAAGCGGAGGTACTCTCCACTATCAGCACCCTAATCTGGGCGACTGAAAAATCTTTTTCCGCTGAAGATGTGGGGGACTACCCCAGCTTTTGAGCGAAAAAGGTTGTCGTATAGAGTATAGATGGCTCAACCTCCCAAAGAAGGTCACGAAGCAGCACCTCCAGTCGGCTCTTCCTCTTAGTTCATAAGAGACTTGTTGCGGGAAGACAACTATGGAAGGTCGTCGCATGTCACATGCCTCTTAACGATGAGTTATGTTCGAGGATATCGCCACGAAGAAGAGAGTCAAAAAAGGAATGTATTGAACTTCAGATCTAGGACGCCGATCTGGTTCGTCAACCACCGAGTTAGCCTCGGATCTAGAAATCGGGAATCCTCGGGCTTCCCCTATGCTTTTGGGTCATATCTAAGCAAAGCAACAACAACTGAACTTTTTGTTGACTCTTCCCATAGACGGCGCCAAATGTTAGTGCAAGAAATATGATCGATCTTAACTCCATAGTTCGCTCTTGAACTAGCCCTCACTCCCGAGACCAAAACAAGGTAAAAGTGGGCCGCCTCGCGAGGACAGGAAGCCACCTCCGACGATCGAGTTAGTCCAACCTAATAAATTAGAGACTCCCTTGAGGAGTTCAAAGCCTCAAGAGACGATAAAGATCATGCTCTTGAGGGTTGGAAAGCAAAAGAATGAAGGCTGGAATGTGTAGAGCTTACCCTCTTTCCTACTTCGATCGGGTATATATTGGATTCATACCCCCGGAGATGGCCTGTCAATTGTCCCGGAAGACGGTGGTTGTTTCGAGCTCCGGGCGCCACCACGACGGTCCCCTCAACCGCCTAAAGGGTTCAATCAAGCTGCCTTGTCCCTGTTTTGCGGTGTGTCGAGCCTCGTGAGAGGAGCGGAGATGCTTGTTGGCCCAAGGCTCGAGGGATCTTCGATCAAGTAGTATCCTTGATGTAAATGAATCCTCCTGGGGGAGCCGGATCCAAGCATGGGGTCTCTTGTCACCTGGACTGTCCTTGCCCGCTGGAAATGATGAGCTGTCCGGGACCCCTTAGCCGTTCCAAGACTGACCCAAAGATTATCCTTTTGAGACAAGATAGTCGTGGTACTAACACATAAGGTGTTCACTTTGGCCCCCAAAAAAGAATAAAGTTGTCCACTTGTACACGTGGTAAGGCGGTAGTCTTTTACGTCCACTTGTAGGAGCAGCCTTACACCGTCCGATGCGTCCAAAATCTGCTCAGCCCTTAGATCTCCTTGTGATGACCTGCAAAATGAAAGCATCAGACGTGGCCCGACCGCGGGGGTCGGGAGTCCACCTCTGAAGGCTAAGTCGGTTGATGAACCTAATCACAAACGGCTCTGCTAGAAGCACAGAGCTAAGGAATGAAGAACTGGGAAAAGTGATCTAGATCGTAAGTCTCTCGATAGTTTACGGCTACCGGTGTGTATATGGATCTGAGTCCTCCTCACCTCGTAGGCAAGTAAGGTTTATATAGAGTGTACCTTCGAATCTCCTTCGTTGGATGCACTTGAGCCTTCTTCGGGTAGTCATTGGATCTTAACAGTTAGATCTATTAAGCGATAGACTTCTACTAGTTTGAAGTAGTAGAGGACTCTGAGATAACCTCCAGGTTATTTGATGATTATCCCTTCAATGATGATAAGTGACAGCCGCCAATTTGTGCCTGCCGTCATTAGGGTATTTAACCTAATCCATAAGTCGGATTAGGGCGTGCTTGTAGCTGATTTAGTTTTCTTCCTCAGCAAGCTATCTTCTCGGATCCGGTTCACTCGGAAGTGAGTCGGTTCCCTTCGTCTCGACCGGAGTCGAGGGTCAAACCGAGTATGAACCCGGTTCAATCATATTTCCTCCATATCACAAGCCCCCCGGACCAAGCGTTGGGTCGATCCCGAGGGCTTGGTTTTTAACTGGGTTCTTCGTCGGGCAATAGTCTCTGCGTATCCCATTAAATGTCATATCACATTTAATGCGGTGGTCGCTTTTCCTCGAGCGTTGTGAGGGCAATGCCACGCGTCTCTTTGCAGTCGATCTATCGTGGCTCACGTAACCCAAATGACCGTTTCCGAACGCCTGTTTCGGATTCGTGAGTTCAAACTTTCAAAACATCTTCTAATCTCGACCGTTGATGCTTGAATCAATCTCGATCGTTCAGATCCCCGAACACTCGTGCGGGTGTTTTAAAAGCGGTTCGTTGTCTTCGTAGGTTTCATTCTTCTTGTCTGGAATTTGAACCTTCATCGTGCGCTTCGCGCCTTCTCGTTCTCGAGCCTTTGCTTCACTGAATCGGTAAGTTTTACTGATCCTTTTGCAAAGTTTAAACTTCATGTCTCCAGTCTTTTTCTTTTTGTACCTTCTTTGAAACTAGTAATGGCGAATAATAGGGTTTCTTTGGTACCCAATGCCGTAATAGTAGTGGTAACGAAGCTTTTGCTTCCCTTCCTTCCGAACAGTCGGATAGTGATAACAAAACCCTAACTGTCCTCTAGCGCGAATTTGCTGAAGTTTCCCAAAAAAGTTTAGGGAGAAAAGCTGAAACTTCCTCCGCCCTTCCCGAGTCCGGATCTTCCAAGACTCCTAGGGTGACTGTCGAGTCTTCTAGGCGGTCGAAACAAACCTCCGGGTCTAATGGCGGACCTGGCTCTGTCCCCTCCGTTTTTAAGGAGGAAACCCTTCTTTCAAGCAATCCAGGATTTTGATTTTCCTTCTTCTTATCATATTAGGGCTCCCCACTCGATGAGAGGGTTGATTTGACCCTTCCGGGCAAGTTTTCCCTGTACATAGATGCACCGGAAAGCGGGGTTCGCTTTCCTTTTTTCAATCCTTTGTTTTCAGCCCTTCCGAATCACTGGGACATTTGCCCCGGAATGCTCCTTCCCAATAGCCGGCGTCTCATCGTCGGCTTCTTGGGTTTATGTTTTGAACTTGGCGTTACGCCATCTCTTTCTCTTTTTGTGCACTTTCATATTCTTGCTATCTCCCATCCTCCCGACTGGCTCTTTCTTTCCAAACGCAATAAGGCTGAACTTGATTGGAGGGGCAACATTCTTGCCAAAGGAACTTGCCCTTCCAACCACAAAAGATGGCGCGAACGATACTTTTTTTGTCGAGCGCCTCAATCAGATCTCAACTTCCCGACCGTCTGGAAACAGTGTACTTCCTATTCTCGAAAGTAACCGAGGCCTTCCCTTATCCAAAGAAGACGAGGCGGCCGTCAAGAAGATCAAATCAATTCCATGGTATCAAGAGATACATGGACTTGAGGTGGAGTATAACTCCATCCTTGAAGATCGGGGCTTGGCTCATTGTGAGCTTCTAACCATAATCCTTTAATTTTACTGAAGTGATATGTCTTTTCATAATTTCGACTCTTGTTCTTTTGTGCAAGTGCCTCCAAGAATGAATCCTAAGAACCTGCGGGTGAAGGCCGCTAGGGCCGTTGTGACAGCTGAGCAACGGTCGCCCGAGCCTTAACCACCGATCAAGAAGCTTCTGTTCCCTCTCCCAACCCTTCTTACGGGGGTATCGGGAACATCAGGCCCGTGGCTGATGCTTCGGGTAAAGGGAAGAAACCGATGGTGGAGAGGTCAAATGCCTCCTCCTCCGCTCAAAACCAAAAGGAAGCACGATATAGTTGATGCTTCCTCCCATAAAAAATCCAAAAATTTCGAGGATTGTGAGGAGGTCTTTACCCCTCGGTGGACCCCGAAGCCGACCAATAGGGTGACACAAGACCCCGAGAAAGCTGCAGAATGGAGCTCCCTCGGTCTTATACTTGTGAAATCCAACCTAATCCTAACCTTGCTACTGTGCCAAATCCATACCTACCATATGCATTATTCGATTTATTCTCTGTCGATTGTCGTATGAGTTGCCTAGTTTTGTTTGGTAGAAGTTCACCCCGAAGCTGATCTTTTCTCCCCTCTATTTCTTCTTGTGCCTTTTATTTCCCTTTGATAGGAGGGTGATCTTAAGTAATTCCCATGACTGATTCTCCTATCCCTACTTGTTCTAGAGTGGACCTCCATACACCCTATAACCTTGTGTTTTCCCCCATGATGATTTGAAGGGAAATCAAGGTGATCTTGAGTTTGTTATTCCTTCTAATTATTTCAAGACTTCAAGCTTTTCATCTCCTGTTCCTCAATCAAAGGTTAGTAATCTCTCTTGTATTGTATTAATCTACTTTTACTATGTTTTACCCTTTGTGATTGAGATTTAGAAGAAGATGCTTGCATCCTTGCAACCATCTCTTTACAATCTCTTTTCATTTTTTTGGGTTTTATGATCTTCATATTGATCTTTACCATGATCCTTATGAAATCTTCATAAAGCCATGATCTTACTTTACTCTTACTATGTTTTATTCTTTGTGATTGAGACCATGAAGAAGATGCTTGCATCCTTGCAACCATCTCTTCTACAATCTCCTTTCATTCTTAGGGTTTTATGATCTTCATATTGGTCTTTGCCATGATCCTTGTGAAGTCTTCATGAAGCCATTATCATACTTTTGATTTGATTTCAAGGCATGTTAGATTTATCCCTTGTTTTCTTACAAAAGTTTTATTGTTAATTGTTTTCCGAAGATTTTGGGAGAAGAAAAGTCAAGATAAAAGCAATGTCCTCCATCTCCTTAGAATCCTAGTACTCTCCCAATTTCGAGAACGAAATTATTTTAAGGGGGTGAGAATGTGACATCCAGCCCAAACCTAGCCCGGGATACCCTATTTGTTTTGGGATAAAGAAAGACTTGTTTAATGTTAGACCTTGAAGTTGGACCTTGATTTCAATGTTGTTATCCTTGAAAGCCTTAGGAGGCCATATCCGGCCTTATCCTTACCCCCGACCCGGCCAGGAATTTGTATTGTCTGTTGATCCAATGACCCGAAGTGGTGGGAAAAGTCCTTGTGTACCCTTTTGGTTGATGATTTGGTGTCGGAGCCCAAGCCCATGGACATTGGCGATGATGCCCCTCACTTGAGAGCATTGTCGGTGTTAGTTTTGAATCTGCGCACCGAAGAGGGGGTGAATTAGTTGAAATACCTAATGAACTCCTTTACTCAATCCAAAAGTATTTCCCGAAACTAGACTTCTATGGACTTGTAGGAGAAAACCCCACTCAATTTGACCCCATATAGCCCTCCAAATCCCTGTCCGAAGTTGCTGAACTATGTCCGGCAAATCCTGCTTGCGCATCGAAGAAGGTGAGCTTAGTTGATGAACCTAATGAACTCTCATGCTTGATACAAAGGTATTTATGGAAACTAGACTTCTTTATTGACTTGTAAGAGAAAACCTCACTCAATTTGACCTTGTATAGCCTTCCGAATCCCTGTTCGAAGTTGCTTGAACTATTCCTGAAAATCCTGTTGAGACTCGTTGGTCGATACTATCAACCAAAGGTATCGACCAAAACAAGCCCGAGAATCGTGAAAAAGATGCTTTTTGGATATTCCTTTGTCCTTTTAAGTGAAACCTCAAACCTAAATCATTATTTCACTCATTTCAACATCTGAGAACGTGGGAAAGCTCCTCTAAGCCTCCTCCTTGGCTTGGGTGATGATCTTCTACAAGAATCATTGTCTCTCTTCTCTAATCTCCTCTCCAAGGTATGTAATCTCTCACTCTCTCTCTAATCTACTCCTACCCCATCTTGTTCTTGCTACTGAGTTCGTGAAGAAGGTGCTGCAACCTTGCAACCACCTCTTCTACAAGCTCTTTTACTTTGATTAAACCTCTCTTCATCCTTTCCATGCTATGATTCTCATACATGATGTCCTTGCTTTCTTATTTTGATTTTCCTCTTCTTTACAACATAAATTCATCTCTTAATCTGATTTTCTCTTTCAATTAGGTCTGATTATATGTTAGTAATTGTCTATATTCTGTTGTTCATCATTCTATTGCTTAAATTCCTAAGTTCTCTTGCAATTGCAATTGATTTCATTGAAGATCATGATTCTTGCAAGTTTGAACCTAGGACCTCAAATTGGGGGTTTTCAATTCGACCATTGGATCATGTTAATTCTTGCTATGTAGTCTCCTGCTACTGTTCTTAAGCATCCCTCCAAGTTTCATATCGATCCGAGACCGGGAAGACCAATTTTGAGCCAAAACCCAAAGAAATAGCTAATGCCATGATTAACAACTCTTGAACTTGATATGCCAATTTGGGGATTTCTAATTTGATCATTGGATGATGTTAATTCTTTGATAATTAGTGTCTCTAGATTGTGTTTGAAATGTTCCCCAAGTTTCGTATCGATCCGAGACCCGAAAGACCAATTTTGAGCCAAAACCCAAAAAGCCACTTGTTGTCCGAAATTCTTTTGGTCGATGCCTATTGGTCGATACTATCGACCCAATGTATCGACCAACAAGGTTGCTTTGTCAGAAACTTTTGCCCATTTTTGATCTGTTTGATCTCCGATTGTTTTGATTTCTTCTCTAATCCTTCATGTATGTTTGTTTAGGGCTTTAAGACTATAATTGGACCATTCTCTTGTGACTTCGGATCATCTTCTTCACAATTTGAGGTAAGGACGGTTATTGCCATATAACATAGATCGTATGACTTTTACACTGTTGTTGGTAACTTAGTAGACTTAACTTATTAGTTGATTTTAGATATCATATGACTACTATAGTTACCTTATGACAGTAGCACCATGCTTAATTACTTGGTTTATCATGTTTACTTATTCTTGTCATTTATTTATACACTGTATTATGAGATGTTATGACATGTTTTCAATATGATAATGTATTGTTGATATGTAATGGATGGAAATAAGCATGTGATTGCTTAGGTATGATTTGGGATTGGGGAGTGCCCTACTGGTACTTCTGTCCTTGGACATCGGAGGGAATAGTATGGGATGTTCTCCGAAGATGCCCATCGACACTTTCCTGGATCATTGGATGACATACATAGGACTTGTCTAGATGTATGGCTAGGATGTCCCTATCATATCAGACCCGATTCGGAAGGGCATTGAGACCGAACGACCCGTGGTAGTAGTGTGGATTTGTGGGCGCTCAAGACCGGTAACCACTCCGTGAGAGGACATAAATTGCATTGCGGATACCCGGAAGGGGCCATTTATTGGTAGGGTTGCAAATGGCTAGACTTGGGCTCACGGGCGCTCAAGACCGGTGAAATGATCCATGAGGGGACGTGAGAGCTTCCCGTCTACTATTTTTGGATGACCAATAGGGTTGATGAGTCCGGAGAGTAATATCCGTGACTCTAGTGTGAAGGATACCGGAAAGGATCCCGAGAGGGGAGGAATGGACGTATCTGGAACTGACATGATATGATTAAGTAGAGACTTGCATTGGGCTAGGCTATACCTTGACATGCGCCAATACTTAGACCCAATGGTGATGTGAGAGAGAGTGGTGAGCAAAACCCTAACCATGGATTTGTCCGAGAGGGATGCGGGACCCAATTTCCCCCAGTGATGAGTGACCGAGACTACCTAAAGAAGTATGGTGCTATGACTTAAAGCATGTCTACCATAAAGACCAGCATACTTAGAGTTAGAATCATATTTGCATCTTATGTCTCATATCATCTGCATCATTTCATGATTGATATCATATGGCTTATGTATTATGGAATAACTTTCCTTGCTTGAGTTCTTTTGAACTCACTCCTTTTTTGCAACATATTTTGTTAGACTTTTTTGCAGGTACTACTACGTTGGATCGTGACGGTCAACACTTGGAGGACTAAGTTGGTGACTCATACCACTTTGGCTACGGTGACTACATCGGTGAAGGCTATCAGTTCAAGACTCATATTTGTCGGGAGTAGACCCGGCCTAGCTTAATTTCTTATGATTATGTTATTAAGGAGACATTGTATAAGTTAGAAGAAACTATAACTTAGTTGCTTACCTTGTTATTTCCCTTCTTTGGAAATCTGGTTGTAACCTTTACCTTATTTCAATCTACCTTCCACGCACGTTGTAGAGTATATTTCCGCTATACTCTATAGTTGTCTTTTGATTTGGTACTTGTTATTCCGCACTCGATGTTCTTTGTGATCCTTTTGTGATCATTTCTTAACTTTTATTATTAGATTACTTGAATACTATAATTTGTTCTTGCTTTTGATTATATTATTGTGATAAGTGGATATGATCGTTCCTAAACTGGATCTGTTGGGCTGTGGATCACTCCCGAGTAACCTAGACGGTGGTACCCCCCGGGTGGATTTGGGGCGGGATGTGACATATACCTTCTAATCGTTGGGAGTTTGAAACCACTGGACGATGATGCCCTTGTCGGTCAGTCCACAAGGTACCGGTCTTCCGCTTGTTCATTTTTTCATAATCTCTTATGACTTCTTCTCGATAATCTCCTCTTCCCCGGGAATCTTTGTGTTGAGCTTTTATCAAGCACATGAAAGCATTGAGCCGGGATGGCCGCAACGGCTCCTTGCTGCAGACACTGTGAAGAGAATTTGGCCAAGGCCAATTCTCGAGATAGACCGGCTGACGGTGAGCTGCCAAGGAGCTGCGAGAAAAAGCATGACGAGGAAATGAACTCCCTGAAGGAGGCCCTCGACTCTTCAACGGCTCGCGCTGTTGTTGCCGAGCACGAGGCTAAGAAGCAGAAAGCAGCTGCCACATTGTTCGGTGACAGACTTGAATTTAAGTGTGCGAGAGAACGAAGAATACTTGAAGTTGGCGATTCCCAAGCAAGCCCGAGCATATCAAACCGAGCTTTGAAAGGATTGTGTTCGGAAGTACTGAACAGCTTACCTTTCTCCAAACTGCTGGGTGCTTTCAACATCCAAGCTTCTTGTTTGGGGCAAAATGACATCCGGGAAAGAATTCTTGAATCCAACCCTTCCTTCAATACAACTCCCTTTCGTGAGGTGTGTCACAAAGAGGTCTTCGGGAAGTTAGACATGGATCTCCCCGACTGGGCTCGAGAAGAGGATGATCCTTTTCCAGCTGACCCAAAATATGAGGAATATCTTGCTGATGAACCGCCACTCCAAGAGGAAAAGTCACGAGCCGAGTCATAGGCTGCTGAAGAGGACTCGACAACGACAATCCTGAGGAAGGCTCTTCTCGGGATCCTAAGAAAAGCTCTCTGTACGGGGCTCCTCGGGCAACAATGAGGAAGAAGCTTAGGGAGTTATCTTTTTTTTTTTTTTTGGTAAAGATTGACCTCCTTGTTGATGAGTAGATACTTCTTCCATGTTTGCTTTAATACTTCCTCGTCTCATACCAAAAGCTTGTCTTGAATATCAAAATATAAATGATAAAACTTATCACTTAACTTCACATTCCTCGACGAATGATAATCTTGTAAAGATATCATGAAGAGATGTTTTGGAAAGATGCGTTAGCCTTTATTCCTCCACACTTCTTCATTTATTGCAAAGTCTACACGTTTCCCTTCGCTACCTGCGAAGTCCAAATGTTTTCCTGCTTTGGTATACCATTCATTGTTCCCAATGAATTGGTAATACATCCATTATCCCAATGGCGGTGCGACGGTTGGAGATATTCTCGTATCAGGTGCCTATGTCCACGTGGCCTCCTTTTGACCGTTGATCTTGCTTGTTGAAGATTTCAAAGAGTTTTTTCGATCTGGGCCATTGGTTGCCTTTGGCTCTCAACCGTTGTCTTAATACCTAAGGCTATTTAAAGCCTTCGTGGGTACTCTCCTTCTATCTTGCTATCTGCAAGTTAGATTTGCAAAAGCGACATTCCGTCCTCCCTGTTTGCTTCCGCACTCCTCGTACTCCAACAATAACTCTATCAGCTTACGAACAAGTGAGCTTTTTGCTATCACCAATCTCTTCCCTTCCCCCGAGTAAACCTGCACAGTAGTAATACTTGGGGTTTATTTAATGGGTATTCCGAGTAATGCATATCGACGAGAGAACTAGGGTTTTCCTTCGTTTTTTGTGTTGTTGGTTTTTTTTTTTTTTTTTTTTTTTTTTTTTGTACCGATACGGCTCTTTACGTGTACACAGTGGCTCCCAGAATCGATCCGAACTTTATCGGAGCGAAATCTTGTAAGAAAATCGTTCGGTCGGCGGCGGTTGGGGCCACGGAGGTGGTTTCATCCGGTGAATCCTCCAAACATAAGGCGATCGTTGTTGGTGAATCTTCAAATCAGATTCCCGCAGCTTCTACGATGTCACCCCCTACGTGTCTTCTCGCCTGAAGTGATTGCTCGTTCTTCTCGGGAAGATCTTGATCACTTCGTTGTTGATGGCGCTGTTGATGCCCCTGCTGCGAGAGACCGTTCGTGCATCCCCGAAGGAGACCCTTCGGGCATCCGAGGCAACTATGTTGGCATCGATGAAGGTGCGGTCCCAAAGCAGATGTTGCTTCAATTTCCAACTCTAGAGCTTGTTTGGTATCCTCTGCCTCTCGTTTGGAGCCGGAGGATTTTGCCACTAGGAAGCATCGTCGGTTGGCAAGTGATGAAGCTCATCCTTCTCTTGATGTAGTTCATCCTTCTCATCCTTCGCCTGAATTAGTATCAAACGAGTTTGACAAAGCATTGGAATGGTGCTTTGCTGCTCGAATGACTACGGAGAGCGTAGTTCTTTCCAAACTTCCAGACGAGGTCTTTTTGAAGTCAATGGTGATGTAAGTCTTTTCGTAAAACCCAGCCCTAACCTTGACCCGGAAACCTTGTTATTTGTAGGTCCAAGTGACCCGAAGTAAAGTAAGAAGTCAGCTTTGGGCCATCCCAGTGGAGGACTTGGTGTCCGGCTTTGAATCCATGAAAGTTGATGATGAAGTTCTATTTATGGAAACTGAATCTTGATGAAGATCGGATTAGTTGATGGACTTGGAGTGCTCTCTATCTTGGTTTGAAGGCATTTCTACCTATTAGGTAAGTCACTTGACTTGTGTGCAAAACCCCTTTAGGATTGGATTTGATCTGGGCCTTCAATTCCTCGTTTTGGTCTTCTTGTCGCAACATTGGTCGACTGATTGGTCGATGGGGCCATCGACCAATCCACTCGACCAATGAGTGCTGTCTTTGGCAATTAGGTTTTTCTTGCTCTATTTAAGTCCAATCTCGAGTCCACTTCGTATTTGCTGCCTCCAAACTCTCTAGAACGAACCAAAGACCTCTGCAAGTCATCTCCCTTGCATCCTTGGTGTTTTCTTGACGGATCTTCGTCGAAACTCTTCCTTTTGCATCAAAAGGTATGTCTACTCTCTCTTCTTCTCCTCCATCTTTGTTTTTCTTTCCTTTTTGAGTTGAGACAGTAGAAGAGATGCTGCATTCTCTGTTGCAAACATCTCGAACATGTTCTCATGATCATCCTAAGGATTTGAGGCTAGAACAATGATCTTAACCATGATCATTGCAAGCTTTTGAAGGAATCATGATCAAACCATGATCTAATCTTGTTAAACTTCTGATTTGAATTCTGATCTCTTTGGATCTTAGATATTGATCATGTTAGTAGTTAATTCTTGTGTTTTCTTTCCATGATCCATAATCTATCAATTTCTAGTTGTTCTCTTCTACCATACTATGTGTTCTTCATGAAGCATGGTAGTTACATATATGGTAGGTTTTATTTCCTTATTTAGATTTATGCTTCTAAGCCTTGTTCCTTGAAGATCTAAGTATGTTTTCATGATACCTTTACCTGAAGCAATGATCCATCCTCCTATTGTTCTTGTCTTTGATTTCTATTTCGAATTCATCAAGATCCATGGTTGATCTAATTATGGTAACTTTTTGTTTCCTAATTTGGATCTTGATATCTTGATTTGATTGGTGTTTTGAGGTCCCCTATATGTTAGAATACTACTGATGTAGTTTACCCCTTGATTAGTACCCTTTTGAACCACCAAATTCGGAATTCATATCTTAAAACTCTGTTTTTTTTAGGCTATTGTCTCTGCATTGGTCGATCGATTGGTCGTTGGACCGATCGACCAATCCACTCGACCAATGAGTACAGCAACTCCGGAATTGGTCTGTGTTGGATGTTTTGGTATCTTTTCTCGTTAGGGATCTTTCCTAATATGTTGTATATACTTGTTTAGGACCTTCTTCTCAAGTTTGCCAAGACCTTACTTGATTTCTTAGGATTCCTTTGCGAGTTATAAAAGGTAAGGATGGTTATTTCCTTAATTACATAGATAGCATGAATCTAGTTTCTATATTTAAATATTATTGATATGATTCCTAAATTAGATTCTTACAATGATATACTACTGTTGCATAACTTTGATTACAGTAGCATTACTTATTCATATTAAATTGATTCATGTATGATTTACTTACCAATGTTATACAAGTGATTGTAATTATTGATTTCTTTCCATATATGAAGTTACCATATATGTGATGATATGAATTGATGTATGTGTATGCTTAAGTATGGTTTGGAAAGGAGAGGTGTCCTTTTGACATTTCTGTCCTTGGACTACTACGAAAATATTATGGGATGTTTCCGGAGATGCCCTCTGGACACCTTCCTAAACTGTTGGATGACATATCTAGGATTGTCTAGTAGTGTTTGGCTAGGATGTCCTGTTATGTCGGACCCTAATCGGAGGGGTATTGAGACCGAACGACCGGTGGTAGCAATGGGGATTCATGGGCGCTCAAGACCGGTAACCAACCCGTGAGAGGATAGGAATCACATTGTGGGGGCCCTTTATTGGTAGGGTTGCATATGGTTAGACTTGGGCTCACGGGCGCTTAAGACCGGTAACCAACCCGTGAGAGGACGTGAGAGCTTCCCGTTTACCATATGTGGATAACCAATAGGGTTGATGAGTCCGTAGTCAGGGACTATGAGGACTCTAGTGTGAAGGATACCGGAAAGGATCGTCAGGGACGAGGAATGGAAGTATCTGGATCTGACTTGGTGTAACTAAGTAGAAGACTTGCATTTGGCTAGGTTTTACCCCGACATGCGCCAAGTACTTATACCAAATGGTTGTGAGAGAGTGTGTTGACTTAACCCCCGCCAAGGTTTGTCCTGAGGGATGAAGGACCCATTACCAATCGGCTGCTCAAGACCGGTGAAATGATCCGTGAGAGAATCCAAGATATCTTAAATGGTTGAGGATGTGAGTGGACTTTCCTAAAGAAGTACGGTGCTATGACTTAAAGCATGTCCGCCAATAGAGACCAGCATACATAGAGTTAGATTCATTCATTCATTGCTTGTCTCATATCATATTGCATTTATGATTGTTCTGGAATCCCGCCATTTATGTTATTATGGATTTTAATCGCCTTACCGAGTTTCTTTGAAACTCATTCCTTTATTGTACAATGTTTGTTAGACTATCCTGCAGTACCGAGTACTATGACGGTCCCTATGAAGAAGCGCAAGGCGAAGAGGCATATCTCCGGGAAGGTGATTGCGGTTACCACAATTACTCCGAAGATCCCGCGAGTGGTTATGCTCCGTACGATGCTTAGTCCCACCATTGAGTCGAAGCGTCCTTGTGCCATTTATGAGATTTACACTTATAAGGATGTTGTCTATAAAGTGGAGAACAATTTAGTTACCCATTGTACTTGCTATTGGGATTAGATTTTGTCTAGTTTATTCTTTTAGAGCTACTTTTCCGCTGGTTGTAGAGTGGGATATTTGCCTCACTTTACTTATCTGTTTGACACTACGATTATATCTATTATTCTGATTCATTTATGATTCATTCTTTCTTTATTGGATCTATGGTTTATCTTCCGCACTTTTATTATGATTGTTCATGATTATGTTATTGTTTATGTGGGAGGTTGATCACTCGATACCCGATCTTCGGGCTGTGGATCACACTCTCGGGTATGCCGGATAGGGTACCGGCTGGGAGGGCGTGATGATTGGTATCGAGCCCAAGGTTCGAGGAGATCCTAACTACAAAAGACAATAATTGAACATTCCCGAGTCATTGATCTAAAATGACTCTTCTACTCTTAGAAGTGAATAATAGAACACCGAATTAGAAACTTGACCTTTGAGGCATAACAGAACATTTCCGAATAACATACCATAATTATACTTGAACAAATGTCACTAATGCAAGGAAAAGAAAGGTGCATAACATACAATAATTAAAGGGAAACAAAATGAACTTCATTAATTTCAAAGGTTTTTACAACGATTACATCCGAAATGCATAAATGGAAATCCTAAGGTACAAGTATATCTAGGTGATCTTCTCTCGATCTCTCGTATGCTCCGAACTCCTCCGCTAGCTGAGTCACCCGATGCTCTATCCTATCCTGTCGTGACTCCATCCTCTCGTACATCTGCTCCTGTCCGACCTCCATCCTCTCTAGCATGGAAGTCATCGATCTCATCTGTGCTCCAAGATCCGAAGTCTCCGGAATCGCATGTGAAGGGCCACCCGCCTCGAAGTGTGATGAAGGAAACTCGTGATGCACAGGCTCAGCCTCGTGCATATCTGCATCATCTCCGGCCTGATCATCACTATCGGGACCGATATCCTCTCCTCCATCCCTCGACCCCCGATCCTCATCCTCCGATTCATCATCATCCTCACCCTCCGGACCGGGAGATCTCTCGACCGCTGTAGTCTCATCCGACGAATGGTCCGAGTCCCAATAGAGTATCCCGTGAACCGGTGTCCATTGGTGTATCCTCGAAACTCACCCCGAAATGCCCGAAGATCAAAGTCGGTAGCCTCCCATAGCAAAGGTTCCGCATGCTAGGCCGCAGAACTAAGTCCAGCATGACCCCGCTGAATGATGTAGGAGAGATCGATCTCGAAGCCCATGTAGATGCGGTAGATGACTAAGGCCTCCATCACCGTGACCCGATGGTGATGTCCGGCTTTCGACATAATGTTTCGGCCGACTATGCGACCGATAATCCGTGCAGAATCCGTCATCCGTCCGCTGGTCCACGGAGTGAAGCATCGACGGCTATCCCATAGCGTAGAGCATATCTCGCGTAGCTCGTACGGCATCGGATGGCTGTCCGGGATCTGCTCCTGCAGTATCCACACACCGCTTGTGGATAGTAAGGAACCTGCAAGATCTCAGCCAGTGTCCGGGTAGAGAAGCGAATCCGAGTCCGGAAGACCCCGCTCCCGAGGACAAGTCTAAGTGGATGTCCTTGGCCTCGAGCCTCCTCGTGTAGGTAAGGTTGCTGAAGAACAACCTCACTAATTCCGGGTATACCGGCGGATCCTCGGTGAAGAGATGAGTCCACCGCAATGTGTCGAACCTCTGCCGAATCCTAAAGGCTACGAGCTGGCGTAAGTGAAGTAGACGTCCCATCTCGATATTGCGATGACCGAAGTAGGCCTCGTACGGGAACTCGGCCTGAGGTGTGTCAAACATGTCCGGTCTCCTAACCGCCTGTCTAGGCTCGAAGGAACCCGACCTCTGCCCCTAAGTGCCCCTACAATGCGACCACGACCTCTACCTCGTCCTCGCCCTGTGAAACCCAGCCCTAACCTTGACCCGGAAACCTTGTTATTTGTAGGTCCGATGACCCGAAGTAAAGTAAGAAGTCAGCTTTGGGCCATCCCAGTAGAGGACTTGGTGTCGGCTTTGAATCCATGAAGGTTGATGATGAGGTTCTATTTATGGAAACAGAATCCTGATGAAGATCTAATTAGTTGATGGACTTGGAGTGATCTCTATCTTGGTTTGAAGGCATTTCTACCTACTAGGTAAGTCACTTGACTTGTGTGCAAAACCCCTTTAGGTTTGGATTTGATCTGGGCCTTCAATTCCCCTGTTTTGGCCTTCTTTGTCTGCATTGGTCGACTGATTGGTCGACTGGGCCAGTCGACCAATCCACTCGACCAATGGGTGCTGTCTTTGGCAATTAGGTTGATTCTTGCTCTATTTAAGCCTAACCTCGAGTCCACTTCGTATTTGCTGCCTCCAAACCCTCTGGAACGAACCAAAGACCTCTGCAAGTCATCTCTCTTGCATCCTTGGAGTTTTCTTGGCGGATCTTCGTCGGAACTCTTCTTTTTGCATCAAAAGGTATGTCTACTCTCTCTTCTTCTCCTCCATCTTTGTTTTTCTTTCCTTTTTGAGTTGAGACAGTAGAAGAGATGCTGCATCCTCTGTTGCAAACATCTCTGAACATGTTCTCATGATCATCCTAAGGATTTAAAGGCTAGAACAATGATCTTAACCATGATCATTGCAAGCTTTTGAAGGATTCATGATCAAACCATGATTTAATCTCTGTTAATTTCCTAATCTGAATTCTGATCTCTTTGGATCTTCTTTCATTGATCATGTTAGTGGTTAATGGTTGTGTTTTCTTTCTATGATCCATAATCCATAGAATTCTAGTTGTTCTCTTCTACCTTACTATGTGTTCTTCATGATGCATGATAGTACATATATGGTAGGTTTTATTTCCTTATTTAGATTTATGCTTCTAAGCCTTATTCCATGAAGACCTATGCATGTTTTCATGTTTTCATTACCAAAAGCAATGATCCATCCTCCTATAGTTCTTGTCCTTGTTTTCTATTTCAAAATTCATCAAGATCCATGTTTGATTTATTTATGGTAACTTTTTGTTTCCTAATTTGGATCTTGATACCTTGATTTGATTAGTGTTTTGAGGTCCCCTATATGTTAGAATACTACTGATGTAGTCTACCCCTTGATTAGTACCCTTTTGAACCACCAAATTCGGATTTCATATCTCAAAACTCTGATTTTCTAAGCTACTGTCTGCATTGGTCGACTGATTGGTCGACTGGACCACTCGACCAATCCACTCGACCAATGAGTACAGCAACTCCAGAATTGGTCTGTTTCGGATGCTTTGCTATATTTTCTGTTAGGGATCTTTCCTAATATGTTGTATATACTTGTTTAGGACCTTCTTCTCAAGTTTGCCAAGATCTTACTTGATTTCTTAGGATTCTTTGCGAGTTATAAAAGGTAAGGATGGTTATTTCCTTAATTACATAGATAGCATGAATCTAGTTTCTATATTTGAATATCATTAATATGTTTCCTAAATTAGATTCTTACAATGATATACTACTGTTGCATAACTTTGATTACAGTAGCATTACTTATTCATATTGAATTGATTCATGTATGATTTACTTACCAATGTTATACAAATGATTGTAAATATTGATTTCTTTCCATATATGGAGTTACCATATATGTGATGATATGAATTGATGCATGTGTATGCTTACGTATGGTTTGGAAAGGAGAGGTGTCCTTTTGACATTTCTGTCCTTGGACTACTACGGGAATATTATGGGATGTTTCCGGAGATGCCCTCTGGACACCTTCCTAAACTGTTGGATGACATATATAGGATTGTCTAGTAGTGTTTGGCTAGGATGTCCTGTTATGTCAGACCCTAATCGGAGGGGTATTGAGACCGAACGACCCGTGGTAGCAATGGGGATTCATGGGCGCTCAAGACCGGTAACCAACCCGTGAGAGGACAGGAATCACATTGTGGGGGCCATTTATTGGTAGGGTTGCATATGGTTAGACTTGGGCTCACGGGCGCTTAAGACCGGTAACCAACCCGTGAGAGGACGTGAGAGCTTCCCGTTTACCATATGTGGATGATCAATAGGGTTGGTGAGTCCGTAGTCCGAGGTTGGACTGATAGGATCGCTGACTCTAGTGTGAAGGATACCGGAAAGGATCGTCAGGGACGAGGAATGGAAGTATCTGGATCTGACTTGATGTAACCAAGTAGAAGACTTGCATTTGGCTAGGTATTACCCTGACATGCGCCAGTACTTATACCAAATGGTTGTGAGAGAGTGTGTTGACTTAACCCCCTGCCAAGGTTTGTCCTGAGGGATGAAGGACCCATTACCAATCGGCTGCTCAAGACATCTGAAATGATCCGTGAGAGAATCCAAGATATCTTAAATGGTTGAGGATGTGAGTGGACTTTCCTAAAGAAGTACGGTGCTATGACTTAAAGCATGTCTGCCAATAGAGACCAGCATACATAGAGTTAGAATCATTCATTCATTGTTTGTCTCATATCATATTGCATTTATGTTTGTTCTGGAATCCTGCCATTTATGTTATTATGGATTTTAACTGCCTTACTGAGTTTCTTTGAAACTCATTCCTTTATTGTACAATGTTGTTAGACTATCCTGCAGGTACGGAATACTATGACGGTCCCTATGAGGAAGCGCAAGGCGAAGAGGCATATCTCCAGGAAGGTGATTGCGGTTACCACAATTACTCTGAAGATCCCACGGGTGGTTATGCTCCGTACGATGCTTAGTCCGACCATTGAGTGGAAGCGTCCTTGTGCTATTTATGAGATCTACACCTACAAGGATGTCGTCTACAAAGTGGAGAATAATTTAGTTACCCAATGTACTTGCTACTGGGATTAGCTTTTATCTAGTTTATTCTTTCGAGCTACTTTTCCGCTGGATGTAAAGTGGGATTTTTGCTTCACTTTACTTATCTGTTTGACACTCTGATTATATCTATTATTCCGTTTCGTTTATGATTCATTCTTTCATTATTGGATCTATGATTTATCTTCCGCACTCTTGTTATGGTTGTTCATGATTATGTTATTGTTTATGTGGGAGGTTGATCACTCGATACCTGATCTTCGGGCTGTGGATCACACTCTCGGGTATGCCAGATAGGGTACCGGCTGGGAGGGCGTGACAGATTGGTATCAGAGCCCAAGGTTCGAGGAGATCCTAACCACAAAAGGCAACAACTGAACATTCCTGAGTCATTGATCTGAAGTGACTCTTCTACTCTTAGAAGTGAATAATAGAACACTGAATTAGAAACTTGAACTTTGAGGCATAACAGAACATTTCTGAATAACATACCATAATTATACTTGAACAAATGACACTAATGCAAGGAAAAGAAAAGTGCATAACATACAATAATTAAAGAGAAACAAAATGAACTTCATTAATTTCAAAAGTTTTTACAATGATTACATCTGAAATGCATAAATGGGAAATCCTAAGGTACAGTCTATCTAGGTGATCTACTCTGATCTCTATATGCTCTGAACTCCTCTGCTAGCTGAGTCACCTGATGCTCTATCCTGTCCTGTCGAGACTCCATCCTCTCGTACATCTGCTCCTGTCTGACCTCCATCCTCTCTAGCATGGAAGTCATCGATCTCATCTGTGCACCAAGATCTGAAGTCTCCGGAACCGCATGTGAAGGGCCACCTGCCTCGAAGTGTGATGAAGGAAACTCGTGATGCACGGGCTCAGCCTCGCGCATATCTGTATCATCTCCGGCCTGATCATCACTATCAGGACCGATATCCTCTCCTCCATCCTCTGATCCCTCATCCTCATCCTCTGATTCATCATCATCCTCACCCTCTGGACCAGGAGATCTCTCTAACTGATGTAGTCTCATCTGTCGAATGGTCCGAGTCCCAATGGGGTATCCCTGTGATCTAGTGTCCATCGGAGTATCCTCGAAACTCACCCCGAAATGCCTGAAGATCAAAGTCAGAAGCCTCCCATAGCAAAGGTTCCGCATGCTAGGCCGCAGAACTAAGTCCAGCATGACCTGCTGAATGATGTAGGAAAGATCGATCTCGAAGCCCATGTAGATGCGGTAAATGACCAAGGCCTCCATCACTGTGACCCGATGGTGATGTCCGGCTTTCGGCATGATGTTTCGGCCGACTATGCGACCGATAATACGTGCAGAACCCGTCATCCGTCCGCTAGTCCACGGTGTGAAGCATCGGCGGCTATCCCATAGCGTAGAGCATATCTCGCGAAGCTCGTACGGCATCAGATGGCTGTCCAGGTCTGCTCCTGCAGGTATCCACACACACTGCTGTGGGTAGTAAGGGACCTGCAAGATCTCGGCCAGTGTCCGGGTAGAGAAGCGAATCTGAGTCTGGTGGACCCTGCTCCTGAGGACAAGTCTGAGTGGATGTCCCTGGCCCCGAGCCTCCTCTGTGTAAGTAAGGTTGCTGAAGAACAACCTCACTAGCTCCGGGTATACCGGCAAATCCTCGGTGAAGAGGTGAGTCCACTGTAAAGTGTCGAACCTCTGCCGGATCCTGAAGGCTCTGAGCTGGCGTAAGTGAAGTAGACGCCCCATCTCGATGTTACAATAGCTGAAGTAGGCCTCGTACAGAAACTCGGCCTGAGGTGTGTCAAATAGGTCCGGTCTCCTAACCTCCTCTCTGGGCTCGAAAGGAACCTGACCTCTGCCCCTGAGAGCACCTACGATGCGACCTCTACCTCTACCTCCTCCTCGTCCTCCCCTCTGCATGATGTATCTGTGGAAGAGACAAGAGACAATTCCAATTAGTGCTATTTCAAGATTTGAGCCAAAAGGGTATTTTCGTAATTTTTCGGAAAATTTCAAATTTGGGGGAAATTTGATTTGAACATACTAGCATGTGCACAATACTTGGAATTTCATGTCTATGAAGTTGTTTTGATGAAAATCGATCGAAAACATGGATTAAAGCGAAAAATTCAGCAAGAAGAAATTTGGGGATTTTGCAATTTAGGTCAAAATTGGATTTTTGAAAAGTTGAAATTGGTTAAATCAAATTGTATGGACCTATCTACAATGTCATCTTGAGCATGTAGCATTTGATCTCGTGCGAAAATTTCAAGCGGGTTTGAGAGAAAACGAAATTTTTCTAAAGATATCGATTTCGGTATAAAACTTTGCGAGATGAGCACCAAATGTGTTAAAACTTGTTGTCTATGCATGTCATTGTGTTTAAAACCTAGGGAATATGTTTCTAAGCATTCCTAAGCATGATTTCTAGCATTGGATACAAGTAAAGCATGGTTTTATTGAAATGCAAGCATGAGAAGATGAAAATGGAAGAAAGAATGAGAGATTTACCTTGTTTGTGAAGATGGTGTGTTGTGGTGTTGTTGTTGAAGCACTAAATCACCTCAAGAACACTTGTGGGAACTCTTGGATATTTTCCCTAGAGCTCTCTCACCTTTGGAAGAAGTTAGAATGAGGTTGGAATGTGGAAATGAGGCTTATAATGCGAATTTTCGTATTCTGTCTTCATTGGTCGACTGATTGGTCGACTGGGTCACTCGACCAACCACTCGACCAATGGTCACAGTGACCTCATTTGCTGTTGAATTTTTGGAAAATGTGATTTTTGCCTTATGGAATATTGTTTGATGACTATATGGATATATTTGAGCATGATTTAAGTTTTCAAATCATTTGGACTTGTGGTTTATGTTGAATCTTCGAAATTCGGTATTTTGATGTTCTCGGTTTTTGCAGAATGGTTACTCTGAGAAGTGGGCGTGGTGAATCCAGTGGTCATGGAGGTGGTGAAATACCTCAGGGAGGTGGTGAAGTACCTCATGGAGGTGGTGAGATACCAAATGCTGATCAGGGTACTCATGAGATCCCTGGTGCCCCGAATGTTGGAAGTTTCAGAGATATTGCCAATATCATGGGCAATATGATGCAGCAGCAAGCAGCTCAGTTCAACCAGATGTTGGTGGGTTTCATGACTCTGCATAATGAGACCCGGGCTGGTGCTAATGTGAATCCTCATGCCGCAGTCCTGAATGCGGGAGGTTTAGCTGGAACTCCTCATACTCGCCTGATGGAGAGTTTTCTGAAGATGCAAGTACCCACTTTTACTGGAGTTACCAAGGACCCCTTGTTTCCTAACAAGTGGCTTCGTGAGTTGGAGAAGGCTTTCCGGCATCTGCAATGCTCGGAAGCTCAGAAGATTTTGTTTGCTGAGCAGAAGTTGCAACAAGAAGCTGATGCATGGTGGATCTCCACTCGTCCTGTTTTGGAAGGTTTGCATGCAGGAGTTGTAACTTGGGAGTTATTCAAAGAGGCTTTTTGTATGAACTACTTTCCCGAGGCGGTGAAGGATGCAAAGGAAGCTGAGTTTATGATTCTGACTCAAGGAACTTTGTCTGTGTTGGAGTACCAACAGAAGTTCGAGGAGCTTCATTTCTTTGCTCCAGATTCTTTGAAGGAAGACCTCGCCAAAGCAAAGAAGTTCTTCAAAGGACTGCGCCCTGCCATTAAAGCTTATCTCACAGTCCAGCCTATAGTGAGCTATGCTCAAGTGGTGCAGAACTCGAAGAAGTTGGAAGAAACAGAGAAGGAAAGTGCTCGTGTGCAAAAGCCTTGGCAGTCAAGGAATTCTGGTTTGGTGGATCGCAATGACCGTCGTTATGTGAGACCTACACCCTACCCCACTCCTACCTTTCAGGCTAAGAGTGTAGGTCAGAACACGGGTTTTCAGCAGCCCGGCCAGTTTAAACAGTATGGCGGAAACCGACCACCAGCAAATGCAAGTGCAAGTGCAAGTGCGAGTGCAAGGCCTTTTGTTCAGAAGCCCTCTGTTGCAGCCACCCCTGTTGGATCCAGCAATCCTGTTTGCTTCTACTGCAAGCAAGCTGGTCATTTTGCTCGTGCCTGTCCGAAGCGGCCTGCCCAGCAGCCTGCCCCAGTGGTGAAGAGTGCTCCTGCTCCTCCCTCTGGTAGAGTTTTCAGTATTTCCAGTACTGAGCAGGATCCAAGCCATGATGTGATTACAGGTACATTGTTAGTCGCTTCTATTTCTGCATTTGTCTTATTTGATACGGGTGCATCTCATTCGTTCATGTCATCTGCATTCATCAAGAAGACTAACCTAATCCCTGAGAAGTTGTCTAGTTGTTTATTGATTAGTACACCTACTGGTCCTGTTGTGAAACTAGATAAGGGGTTATCTAAATGTCCTGTGTTGATTGGTGAGAAGAACTTGGAAGCCAATTTTGTGATTCTTGACATGAAGGACTTCGATGTTATTTTGGGAATTGATTGGTTGACAGCCCACAAAGCTGTGTTCCTTTGTTCCTCAAAGAAGATTCAGTTCCATATTTGTGGAAGTCCGGTCTTTGAATTTCAAGGTGAAAAGAGAAGGGTTTGTAAGAAGGTGCTGTCTGCACTGATGCAAGTCTATGCCCTAGTGGATGATGCTTCATCTGAAGGCAAGGGTATAGTGGAGAAAAGAGTCGATGAAGTCAGAGTTGTCTGCGACTTTGTTGATGTCTTCCCTGATGATCTATCAGGAGTGCCTCCGGACAGAGATGTCGAATTCTCTATTGATCTCGTCCCTGGTGCCGCTCCGGTATCTAAAGCTCCGTATAGGATGGCTCCTACTGAGTTGAAAGAGTTGCAAAATCAGTTGAATGAGCTCATTGATAGAGGTTTCGTACAGCCTAGTGTGTCACCTTGGGGAGCTCCGGTCTTGTTCGTCAAGAAGAAAGACGGTAGTATGCGCTTGTGCATCGACTACCGTGAGTTGAATAAGTTGACTATCAAGAATAGATATCCGCTGCCCAGAATCGATGATCTCTTCGATCAGTTGAAGGGTGCAGTTGTGTTCTCGAAGATTGACTTAAGGTCCGGATATCACCAATTGAAAGTGAAGTCTAGTGATATCTTCAAGACAGCTTTCCGAACGCGGTATGGTCACTACGAGTTTAGAGTCATGCCTTTCGGATTGACCAATGCTCCTGCGGTGTTCATGGACCTCATGAACCGAGTATTTCATGATGTGCTTGATAAGTTTGTGATTGTTTTCATTGATGACATCTTGATCTATTCGAAGAGCGAAGAAGAGCATGCGAGTCATCTAAGTTTCACTTTGCAAAGGTTGCGGGAAAAGAAGTTGTTTGCTAAGTTTAGCAAGTGTGATTTCTGGCTTAAGAGAGTGGTTTTCCTTGGTCATGTAGTTTCAGCCGAAGGTATTCGTGTCGATCCTGAAAAGGTCCAAGCTGTGGCTGATTGGGAGAGACCGAAGTCAGTAACGGAAATAAGAAGTTTTCTTGGATTGGCGGGTTACTACCGAAGGTTTATTGAGAACTTTTCTCGGTTGGCTGCTCCTATGACTAAGTTGACCAGGAAAGAAGAGAAGTTTGTTTGGTCTGACGCCTGTGAGAAGAATTTCCAAGAGTTGAAGGATAGATTGACAAGTGCCCCGGTTTTGACTATACCTGATAGTTCCGGTGGTATGACAGTTTATACCGATGCGTCAAAGATTGGTTTGGGTTGTGTACTGATGCAACATGGCAAGGTCGTAGCCTATGCTTCTCGGCAATTGAAGGATTATGAGCGGAATTACCCCACTCACGATCTAGAACTTGCCGCCGTTGTCTTTGCTTTGAAGATTTGGAGACATTATCTTTACGGTGAGAAGATTGCCATTTTCACGGATCATAAGAGTTTGAAATACTTCTTTACCCAAAAGGAGTTGAACATGAGACAAAGGAGATGGTTGGAACTCGTCTCCGATTATGATTGTGATATTCAGTATCATCCTGGGAAAGCAAATGTTGTTGCCGATGCTCTTAGTAGGAAGAACCAGAAGAAGACTTTGGATTTAAATGCTTTGAGTTTACCATTGTGGTCTTCTATTGAGAGTTTTGGTTTGGAAATCGTCCCTGAGAATTCTGATTTTATTCTTTCTGCCATGACGGCAAGATCTGGTCTTAGAGATAAGATTGTTGCTCTGCAGAGTTCTGATCAAGAGTTTTTGACCAAAGTTGAGAAGATTTCTTCGAATCCTGAGTCGGACCCCGACTTTGGTATATCCATGGATGGTGCTTTGTTGTTTAGAGGAAGACTGTGTGTGCCTGCAAACGATGAAGTTAAGAATGAAATATTGAAGGAAGCACACCAGTCAGTCTTTACTGTACACCCGGGAAGCACCAAGATGTACAAGGACTTGAAGGAACATTTTTGGTGGATTGGTCTAAAGGCGGATGTTGACGATTTTGTTGCCAAGTGTGAGACTTGCCAACGTGTGAAAGCCGTTCGACAACCTCCATCTGGATTACTTCAACCCCTTCCTATTCCTAGTTGGAAGTGGGAAGATATCTCCATGGACTTTGTGACTAGCTTGCCTCGGACAAGTAAAGGCAATGACACTGTGTGGGTGATTGTTGATAGGTTGACCAAATCAGCCCATTTCATTCCTATGAAGATCACTCATACTCTGGATAAGCTAGCCAGGCTTTATGTGGATAATGTGGTTCGTCTGCATGGTGTGCCATTGAGTATTGTCTCGGATCGTGATCCTAGGTTCACCTCAAGGTTTTGGAATAGTTTGCAGAAGGCCTTGGGAACCCAATTGAACTTGAGTACAGCTCATCATCCACAGTCTGATGGACAATCTGAGCGGACAATTCAGACATTGGAAGACATGCTCAGATCTTGTGTGGTGGATATGGGTGGTAATTGGGATGAACACCTAGCTTTGGTTGAGTTTGCCTATAACAACAGTTATCAAGCAACAATAGGCATGGCTCCATTCAAGGCTTTGTATGGTAGTACTTGTAGGACACCTTTGTACTGGACTGAGACAGGTGAAAGAAAAGTCTTAGGTCCTGAGATGATTGAAGCTACAAGTGCTATGGTAGATATGATAAGAGAAAGGATTAAGTCTGCCCAGTCGAGACAGAAATCTTATGCTGATAAGAGAAGGACCGATTTGGAATTTCAAGTTGGAGAGAAAGTCTTTCTGAAGGTCTCACCAATGAAGGGTGTGATGAGATTCAATGTTAAGGGAAAGCTTAGCCCTCGTTACATTGGACCTTTCGAGATTTTGGAAAAGGTTGGACCTGTTGCGTATCGATTAGCATTACCTCCGTCTCTTGCTGGTGTGCACAATGTGTTCCATATTTCGATGCTCCGAAAATACATAGAGAATCCGGAACACATTTTGCAGCAAGCACCTGAAGGACTTAGTGCTGATTTGACCTATGATGAAGAACCGGCCGAAATCCTGGATAGGAAGGACAAGCAGCTGCGGAATCGCGCCATTCCTTTGGTGAAGATTCGGTGGAAGAACCATACCCCTGAAGAAGCTTCTTGGGAGAAGGAAGAAGACATGAAGGAGAAGTTTCCTTACCTCTTTGGAAGCACAGGTACGCTTTCAATTTCGGGGACGAAATTTCTTTAAGGGGGGAGAATGTGAAACCCAGCCCTAACCTTGACCCGGAAACCTTGTTATTTGTAGGTCCGATGACCCGAAGTAAAGTAAGAAGTCAGCTTTGGGCCATCCCAGTAGAGGACTTGGTGTCTGGCTTTGAATCCATGAAGGTTGATGATGAGGTTCTATTTATGGAAACAGAATCCTGATGAAGATCTAATTAGTTGATGGACTTGGAGTGATCTCTATCTTGGTTTGAAGGCATTTCTACCTACTAGGTAAGTCACTTGACTTGTGTGCAAAACCCCTTTAGGTTTGGATTTGATCTGGGCCTTCAATTCCCTGTTTTGGCCTTGCTGTCTGCATTGGTCGACTGATTGGTCGACTGGGCCAGTCGACCAATCCACTCGACCAATGGGTGCTGTCTTTGGCAATTAGGTTGATTCTTGCTCTATTTAAGTCTAACCTCGAGTCCACTTCGTATTTGCTGCCTCCAAACCCTCTGGAACGAACCAAAGACCTCTGCAAGTCATCTCTCTTGCATCCTTGGAGTTTTCTTGGCGGATCTTCGTCGGAACTCTTCTTTTTGCATCAAAAGGTATGTCTACTCTCTCTTCTTCTCCTACATCTTTGTTTTTCTTTCCTTTTTGAGTTGAGACAGTAGAAGAGATGCTGCATCCTCTGTTGCAAACATCTCTGAACATGTTCTCATGATCATCCTAAGGATTTAAGGCTAGAACAATGATCTTAACCATGATCATTGCAAGCTTTTGAAGGATTCATGATCAAACCATGATTTAATCTCTGTTAATTTCCTAATCTGAATTCTGATCTCTTTGGATCTTCTTTCATTGATCATGTTAGTGGTTAATGGTTGTGTTTTTCTTTCTATGATCCATAATCCATAGAATTCTAGTTGTTCTCTTCTACCTTACTATGTGTTCTTCATGATGCATGATAGTACATATATGGTAGGTTTTATTTCCTTATTTAGATTTATGCTTCTAAGCCTTATTCCATGAAGACCTATGCATGTTTTCATGTTTTCATTACCAAAAGCAATGATCCATCCTCCTATTGTTCTTGTCCTTGTTTTCTATTTCAAAATTCATCAAGATCCATGTTTGATTTATTTATGGTAACTTTTTGTTTCCTAATTTGGATCTTGATACCTTGATTTGATTAGTGTTTTGAGGTCCCCTATATGTTAGAATACTACTGATGTAGTCTACCCCTTGATTAGTACCCTTTTGAACCACCAAATTCGGATTTCATATCTCAAAACTCTGATTTTCTAAGCTACTGTCTGCATTGGTCGACTGATTGGTCGACTGGACCACTCGACCAATCCACTCGACCAATGAGTACAGCAACTCCAGAATTGGTCTGTTTCGGATGTTTTGCTATATTTTCTGTTAGGGATCTTTCCTAATATGTTGTATATACTTGTTTAGGACCTTCTTCTCAAGTTTGCCAAGATCTTACTTGATTTCTTAGGATTCTTTGCGAGTTATAAAAGGTAAGGATGGTTATTTCCTTAATTACATAGATAGCATGAATCTAGTTTCTATATTTGAATATCATTAATATGTTTCCTAAATTAGATTCTTACAATGATATTCTACTGTTGCATAACTTTGATTACAGTAGCATTACTTATTCATATTGAATTGATTCATGTATGATTTACTTACCAATGTTATACAAATGATTGTAAATATTGATTTCTTTCCATATATGGAGTTACCATATATGTGATGATATGAATTGATGCATGTGTATGCTTACGTATGGTTTGGAAAGGAGAGGTGTCCTTTTGACATTTCTGTCCTTGGACTACTACGGGAATATTATGGGATGTTTCCGGAGATGCCCTCTGGACACCTTCCTAAACTGTTGGATGACATATATAGGATTGTCTAGTAGTGTTTGGCTAGGATGTCTGTTATGTCGGACCCTAATCGGAGGGGTATTGAGACCGAACGACCCGTGGTAGCAATGGGGATTCATGGGCGCTCAAGACCGGTAACCAACCCGTGAGAGGACAGGAATCACATTGTGGGGGCCATTTATTGGTAGGGTTGCATATGGTTAGACTTGGGCTCACGGGGCGCTTAAGACCGGTAACCAACCCGTGAGAGGACGTGAGAGCTTCCCGTTTACCATATGTGGATGATCAATAGGGTTGATGAGTCCGTAGTCCGGAGTTGGTCGGTGCCATAGGATACGCTGACTCTAGTGTGAAGGATACCGGAAAGGATCGTCAGGGACGAGGAATGGAAGTATCTGGATCTGACTTGATGTAACCAAGTAGAAGACTTGCATTTGGCTAGGTATTACCCTGACATGCGCCAGTACTTATACCAAATGGTTGTGAGAGAGTGTGTTGACTTAACCCCCTGCCAAGGTTTGTCCTGAGGGATGAAGGACCCATTACCAATCGGCTGCTCAAGACCGGTGAAATGATCGTGAGAGAATCCAAGATATCTTAAATGGTTGAGGATGTGAGTGGACTTTCCTAAAGAAGTACGGTGCTATGACTTAAAGCATGTCTGCCAATAGAGACCAGCATACTTAGAGTTAGATTCATTCATTCATTGTTTGTCTCATATCATATTGCATTTATGTTTGTTCTGGAATCCTGCCATTTATGTTATTATGGATTTTAACTGCCTTACTGAGTTTCTTTGAAACTCATTCCTTTATTGTACAATGTTGTTAGACTATCCTGCGGGTACGGAATACTATGGCGGTCCCTTGGGAAGCGCAAGGCGAAGAGGCATATCTCCAGGAAGGTGATTGCGGTTACCACAATTACTCTGAAGATCCCACGGGTGGTTATGCTCCGTACGATGCTTGAGTCCGACCATTGAGTGGAAGCGTCCTTGTGCTGTTTATGAGATCTACA
>NW_028291389.1:0-29818 GCF_041222555.1 Hakea prostrata
CCTAGCAACTCGGAGAAAGGTACGGCTGTTCGGGTGTATTTCATAATGGACTCCTTCCAAAGCTCCGGCTTTATATGCTCGAGCTTGCTAGGGATCGCCAACTTCAGATGTCCTTCGAGCTCCCTACTTTTGATTTCAAGGCTGTCACCAAACAACGTGGTAGCAGCCTTTTGCTTCCTGGCCTCGCGCTCGGCAACGAGAGACACGAATTTTGAAGCTTCGAGGGCTTCCTTGAGGGAGATTACTTCTTCCTCATGCTTTTTCTGCAGCTCCATGGTAGCTGTAGTCGGTGGTCTATTTCGGAATTGGCCTTGGCCAATTTCTCTTCACAAGTTTCTGCTAGGAGCTGGTGTGACCAACCCGGCTCAATGCTTCCATGTGTTGATAAAAGCTCAACACAAGCATTCCCGGGAAGACGGAAGATGTCAGAAGAAGTCATAAGAAATTATGAAAACATAAGTAAGCAAGAAGACCGGTACCTTGTAGATTGACTAACAAGGGAGGTGTCATCCAGGGCTTCAAACTCCTGGCGATCCGAAGGAGCAAGAGCGAGGGAGCTCCACTCTGCAGCTTTCTCGAGATCCCGAGTAACCTCGTCGGTCATCTTCAGGGTCCACTGGGGGATGAAGACCTCCTCACCATCAGTCGAAGCTTTGGATTTTTTATTGGAGGGAGCATCAATTGTGTCATGCCTCCTCTTGGTACGGGCGGAAGAAGAGACATTAGCCCTCTCCACCATTGGTTTCTTCCCTTTACCCGAAGTATCAGCTACATGCCTGATATTCCTGATACCCCTATAAGAGGGGTCGGGAGAGGGAAGAGAAGCCTCTTGATCTACGGTCAAGACCCCCGGGCAATCGTTGCTCGGCTGTCACAACGGCCCTAGCGGCCTTCACCTGCAGGCTTTCAGGGTTCTTTCTGGGAGGCACTGCAAAGAAGAAGGACAAGAATCAGAATTCAAAACATATCACTTCAGTCAAATCAAAGGATGATGGTTAGAAGCTCACAATGAGCCAAGCCCCAGGACTGAAGGATGGAGTTATGCTCCACTTCATATCCATGTATCTCTTGATACCACGGAATGGATTTCATATCCATGTATCTCTTGTCCGAAATGGTTTGATCTTCACGGGCCGCCTCGTCTTCTCTGGATAAGGGAAGGCCCCGATTACTTTCGGACGAAGAAGTAAACCTCCTCCAGGTGGTCGGGAAGTTAAGATCTGATGGAGGCGCTCGACAGAAAAAGTATCGTTCGCGCCATCTTTTGTGGTTAGAAGGTCAAGTTCCTTTGACAAGGATGCTGCCCCTCCAATCAAGTTCAGCCTTATTGCATTTGGAAAGAAAGACCCATCCGGGAGGATGGGAGATAGAAAGAACATGAAAATGTACAAAAAGAGAAAGAGATGGCCTAATGCCAAGCTCAAAACACAAACCCAAGAAGCCGACGATGAGACGCCAGCTATTGGGGAGGAGCATTTCGGGACAAATGTTCCAGTGATTCAAAACTGCGGAGAACAAAGAATTAAAAAAGGGAAAGCGAACCCCGCTTTCCAGTGCATCTATATACAGAGAAAATTCACCCAAAAGGGATGAATCAACCCTCTCATCAGGGTGGGGAGCCCTAACCTGATATGAGGAAGGAAGGTCAAAATCTTGGACAGCTGAAAGAAGGGTTTCTCCATTGTAAATGGAAGGAACAGAGCCAGGTCCACCATTGGACCTGGAAGTTTGAGGCTGCCTAGAAGACTCGACAATCTTGGAAGATCCAGACTCGAGGAGGACAGGAGAAGTTTCGGTTTTTCTTTCAAAACTTTTTTGAGAAACTTCAGCGAACTCCTGCCAAAGGACGGTTAGGGTTTTGTTATCACTATCCGACTGTTCGGGAGCAGGAGAAGCAAAAGCATCATTGCTATCACCAACATGGGGTACTAAAGAATCCCTATCGTCCGCCATTACTTGTTTCAGTAAACTACAAAAAGAAAAGACCAAGAAACTTACCGATTCAGGTGAGACGGAAGCTTGAGAGCAGGGAAGGCACGAAGCGGATGACAAAGGTTCAAATTCCGTAGGAAGAATGAAACCTACGAAGACAACGAACAGCTTTTAAAACTCCCGCACGAGTGTTTGGGAATCTGAACGATCGAGATTGATTCAAAATCAACGATCAAGATTGAAAGACGTTTTGAAAGTTTGAACTCACGAATCCGAATAGGCGTTCGGAAACCGTCGCTTGGATGACATGAGCCACGACAGATCAACTGTAACGAGACATGTGGCCTTACACTCACAACGCTCGAGGAAAAGTGACCACCGCATTAAATGTGATATGACATTTAATGAGGCACGCAGAGATCATCACGACGACGAACCAGCTTAAAAACCAAGCCCTCGGGATCGACCGAACGCTTGGTCAGGGGGCTCGTGATATGGAGAGTTTATGATCGGACCGGGTTCATACTTGGTCCGACCCTCGACCTCGGTCGAGACGGAGAAAACCGAATCGCTCCCGAGCAAACCGGATCCGGAAGATGGCTTGCTGAAGAAGAAAGCTTATTCGGCTACAAGCGTGCCCTAATCTTACTTATGGATTAGGGTAATCACCCCGATGATGGCGGACTCAAACCGACGGCTACGGATAATCATTATCAAAGGGATAACTATCGCATAACCTAACGGTTATCTCAGGAGTCCTCTACTAGCCCAAACTAGTAGAAGTCTATCGCTCAACGGATCTCACTGATGAAATCCAACGACTACCCGAAGAAGGCTCAAGTGCATCCAACGAAGGAGATTCGAAGGTACACTCTATATAAACCTCACTACCATACAAGGTGAGGGACGGATCAATCGATCAAAAAGAATACTATCTAAGACTCAGGTTCAGATACATACTAATAGACTTAGACTATCAGCGATCTGCTATCTAGATCACCTTTCCCGTTTCTTCATTCATTAGCTCTGTGCTTCTAGCAAAGCCGTTTGTGATTAAGTTCATCAACTGACTTAGCCTTCGGAGGTGGACTCCCGACCCCGGTCGGGCCACATCTGACGCTTTCGTTTTGCAGGACACCACGTGGAGATCCAAGGGCTGAGCAGATTTTGGATGCATCAATTAGTTAGTAGATTTAGTTTAAATTTAGTTTTGTTGAATTCAATCTTAGTGACTTAGCCTTTCAGTTCCCCATAGTTCGACCCCCTACTTTCTGCTTGGTAGATTAATATAAGATTTTATTTTTGATTGGTTAGCGACACGATCAAATTTTGGCGCCGTTGCCGGGGAACCAAAGCACGGTTGCTAGGATTGATTTTTGTCAATTAGGCATAATTTTTAGAGTAATTTTAGTGTTTTTAATTTTTTATTTTTCTTTGCTTATTTAACTAATCTCTTTTTCTTTTGTTTTGTAGGTAACTGCAAGAGTAGCGATTTGATAATTAGTTTAGGTTGTTATCTTTTCTTTCTTAGATATAATTGTATTTAGGACTTTTCAATTGTAATATTTGCATTAGATTGGGTTGTTTAGGTTAATTTTTAAAAATCCCCATCCCTCAGATCCCACATGTGTAACTTTTGTTCGAAAGATCACGTGGATTGCGCTTTAGGTACGTCCTAAACTCTCCATTTTGCTATAGTTATTTTCTTTTAAGTTTCCTTATTTAGCTTATTCTTTTTTTTTATTCTTCTGTGTGTATGCATGGTCGTCCGTCCCTAAACCCTGAGTTGACTCCACTTGACTTAGAGTTAGAAGAGACATTGGCCAACCTTAGCAGGCAAAGAACCATGGCAAACTATGAGCCTCCAATGAGGCCCTTGAGTGAGCATTTCATTCCTACGCTATATACTCCGGTTTCTTGTATTAAGTTGCCTAACATAGAGGCGGCTCAATATGAGATCAAATCTAGTGTGATTCAAATGCTACCATCTTTTTATGGACTTGCCAATGAAGAGCCCTATCAGCACTTAGATGAGTTTTTAGAGGTGTCCTCCACGATTAAAATTCAAAACCTCTCAGTTGATGCTTTAATGTTATTGCTTTTCCCATTCTCCCTTAAAGATAAAGCTAAGCATTGGCTTCATTTTTTGGATAATGTTAAAATTTCCACTTGGGTAGAAATGCAACAGGAGTTCCTTAAAAAGTTCTTCCCTATTGGCCGTACCAATAGCATTAGGAGAGCGATAACGAGTTTCTCCCAACAAGGAGAACAATTTCATGAGGCTTGGGAAAGACTAAAAGAATTACTTAGATAGTGCCCCCACCATGCTATTCCTAAATGGCAATTAGTTCAATGCTTTAATGATGGCCTTAGAGACCGACATAGGCAAATGGTTGATTCTTCTTGTGGTGGGACTTTCATGCACAAGAATGAGAAAGAGGCATGGGAATTCTTTGAGACCCTTAGTGAAAATTCCCAATACCATGCTTCAGCAACTAGGACGGAGATTCCACCCATTGGGCATCCAACGAGGAGCGGTCTCTATGAGATCAATCCTACTGTTGAAATGAACACTAAGGTTGACTTGCTATCAAAGAAATTGGACCATCTCTTATCATTAGGACAACAAACCCCATATCCACCTCCATTTAATATGCACAAAAATGCCTATAGGAATGAGCAACAACCCTCACATAATTCATCATTTGAGGATAAGGTACTAAAAACACTTAGTGGATTAGAGCAACATACTCAATTGTTGCATTTCCATTCTCAGTCCATTAACAAATTGGAAACCTAAATTGGTCAACTAGCTGATGCCATCAGTTGGAGGGAGGCTAGCCAATTACCTAGTCAACCAATAGGTAACCCTAATCATCAAATTGGGTCTAGGAAAGAACAAGTCCAAGCAGTCTCGGTTGTTAAACGCGGTGGGGAAGGAATATTATGCACCTTTGCCTACTCCTAAGCCATTGCCCATTGATCTTGAGAGTCAAGAAGAGGTTGATTTGACCCATGAGACTGGCAATGATGCACACAAGCCTAGTAAAGAAACACCACCTATGAGTATTTCCCATCAATTTTTTGTAAGGGGTTGCACATTCCGATTGTAGAGGGTCCTACTCCTAAATCTTACACTCCCAAAGCCCCCTTCCCTGAAGCTCTTGAGTCCTCAATTCTAGATTCTAGAAAGAATGCTAAGATGCAGGAGATGATTGATTTATTCCAACAAGTTCGTATCAATCTCCCACTATTAGATGCTATCAAGCAAGTCCTAGCTTATGCTAAGTTTCTAAAAGATTTGTGCACCCAAAAGCGTAAGTTGAAGACTCAAACACCTAAAGCGTGCACCTAATCGAATCAGTCAGCTCGGTAATTTCCAACCAACTGCCCCCTAAACTTAAAGATCCAAGTACACCTTTAATTTCATGTGTCATTGAAGATTTATCCATAAGTAAAGCATTGCTTGATTTGGGAGCTAGTGTGAATATTTTACCCGGTTCAGTTTATGATAGGTTTGGTCTAGGAGATTTGAAATCCACTAATGTGATTCTACAATTGGCAGACCGTTCAATCAAACGACCCTGTGGGCTACTTGAAAACGTTTTGGTAAAGGTTGAGGATCTATATTTTCCTGTTGATTTTTTGATCCTAGATATGGACAATACAACTACCAATAAGTTACCACCAATCATTCTTGGACGGCCCTTTTTAGCCACTGCGACTGCTTGCATCAATTGTAGATCGGGTGTCATGGACATATCATTTGGCAATAAGAAACTTAGAGTCAACATCTTCAATGCATCCTTAAGCTCAAATAGGGATGAAGAGTGCTTTGCGATTAACTTTATTGATGAGGTAGTGGTTGATTATACTCCGAACATGCTTATTGATGATCCCCTACAACATTGCTTGCCATTTGGGGAATCTAACCTAAATATTGAGGAAGTCAACACATTGTTGGACTCTTCCACTTCTTTGGAGCAGTCACCATTCACATTTAGATTTGAGCCTCCACCTCCATTGGCTGCTTCTTACTGAGTCTGGCTGAAGACTCTAAACTTAGCGCTTTATGGGAGGCAACCCATTTGTATAGATGTTATTTCTTTTTCTTTTTCTTCTCTTTTCTTTGTTTGTTGTTAGGTTTTACTGTTGCGTGCTCTATCATGATTTCAAACATCGGGTACACTCTTTCCTCTATTTGCTTCTATTATTTTTTTTGCATGCACTGAGGTCATTGCATAATTTAAGTGTGGGGGGGTGTCAACTCGAGTAAGACTTGTTGATAGTTGGTAGAGCATTGTCACAAAGATAAAAAGTGCCCAATTTTTTCTGGCTTTGGTAAGATAAATGTTTTAATTCCTTGCTTAGATACAAAATGAGAGTTTAAGTGTTTTAGAAATCCCATCTGATGTAATGAACACCCTCTTGAGAGAATAGTAATGGGTTTTACATTTTAAGACCGAGGTTGAATCGGAAAATAGGAATTCCAGGTAGTCCAAAAGGTTTGACCATCTAGTTATCTTGTATTGCCTTGTGCTTATGGTAACAAGTTGAGACCGATTTTAGACTATTTAAATGTGAAGTGAATTGAAGTATAATGTGAAAAAAGAAAAAGAAAAAAAAATGCTGAAGTTTAAAGGTTAGACCTCCTTCTTAGTAATCGGGTCTCGGTGTCACCAACATCATGCTTCACGTCAAACAGTTGGGGTGTCTTTGGTCCAGTCTTGGCTTGTAGCCTAGTTGGCTTGAGTAAGTAAGTTCGAGAGGTATTCTACACCTAGTCCCTTAAGGCCATCTAGCTTGAGAGCGGCTGACCCAACACTCGTTACATAGGCCATCTAGAAAGCTTAAGAGGCAAGACCTTGCACGGACTAGAACTGTGACCATTAATGAAAGAAGTGAATAAATGTGCTTATAAAGGAGAAATGTCTAAGAAGGTAAATATTGCTTAGATCTTGAGTTATTGGTATTATTTGATACCTAGTTTAGTCTTATCTGAGGGTGAGCTGGTAGACTGAAGATAAGAAGAGACTTCTCGATTGAATTGTTTGCCTAGAGCTAGACTCAAGAGAGGGTGTAAAGAGCTTAAGTGTGGGGGTGCCTATATTCCCTTTAATCTTTAGTGGAGTGTCTTTGTCTTGGAATCTATCTTTCTACTCTTACTACTGCCAGAATAATTAGAAGAGCACTTAAGAATTTTGTGTGTATATTCTCTGCAAACACTCACGAGACGTAACTCGTCCACTAGGGTAACCTAGGGGTTTAAAGGCTTGTTGCACATGCTAAATGCAACCGTGATTTCTACAAAAGTGAGTTAGGTTTTTCTTTCTTTATTTTCTGTATTAGTTTTATTTTTTTGTTTTGCTCGAGGACTAGCAAACACTCAAGTGTGGGGGTATTTGATAAGCATGCATTTACCATTATTTATTTGATTTAATTCCCCATACTTATTTAATTAAAGAGAGCTAATTGAGTATTTTTGTGTATTTTTTAGGAATAAGGAGATTTTGGATATTAGAGATAATATCGAGTAAAGTTGGCAAATATATTAGATATTCGTGGATTTTAAATCATGGCATTCAATCTTGCTTCCCAAGAAATCATGAAAAGTGAGATCTTAGCCAAATTGGAAATAGGTGGAGGTCTAAGGAACAAAATTGGTAATAAATCTGAAAATCGGGTAAACAGACCTACCTTCAGTATTTTGGGCATATCTCTCTCGTATGAGCTTGGATTTCAATGATTCAAGATGTTATGAAATGATATTGAAAATATCTACAACTTTATAGTTTTAAGTGTTTCCAAATTCCGAAAGAATAAATGTCAAATCGACGGGTAAAGAGAGGGAATTCATGGTGTGCGGGAGACATAAAAGAGAAGCCAACCACAGAAAAGAGGACGGCGAATGCGGCTCTCATCTCTCATTGCTGAAGAAGAAGACCACATCTCTCTCTCTCTCTCTCTCCCTATGTTTCATATTTATTTTTCTTATGAACTTTGTAGTAATGAGTAGCTAGTTCCTTTTCTTTGGGATGTAGATGAACCATGCTTATTTCATTAATTTGATTGTTCTATCTCTTCTAGTTGATTGTGTTTGAGTTTGGCCAAAGATGTTCTATAGCTCAGCGAACTAAGCGTGCCAAGCTTCCGAGAAGGACGATAGTCTTGCGAAGATAGGGCATACCTAGGAAGACCATCCCTAATTTGCTTTGAAGTATAGAATTATATTGGTTAGGGAAAAGCATTGGGGATTCGAAATCCCAAAGATCTTCACATATTCAAAGTTAACGTTTTACATTAGTTAGTAGATTTAGTTTAAATTTAGTTTCTTTGAATTCAATCTTAGTGACTTAGCCTTTCAATTCCCCATAGTTCGACCCCGTACTTTCTGCTTGCTAGATTAGTTTAGGATTTTATTTTTGATTGGTTAGCGACACGATCATATAGTGCCAATGTAGGAAAGACAAGACACTAATCAAGGACAGGAGAGAGATGTAGAGCAGTGAAGAACACTAAAGAAAGAAATTATAAATGGAATTATTTAAAAGTGATGAGGTTCTCAATAAATCCATGCTATTGACAATTTCCAATCCTTAAACAAACTGCCTTCCATCTCCGAAATTGAACATTACAGAACATGAATGTTCAATCAAAGCATTGCTTTCAGCATTGGAAGAGAAACAGAGAAAGAGCTGAAGGATAGAACCAAAGCATTGGAAGAGGAGAAGAATAAACGAGCTGGGGTTTCATGAAACTAAAAGGAGAAAACTCACCGCTAGTATTTGACGATAGAGGAGACGCATAGTATTCAGAGAGTCGAGCAAATCAAAAATATTCAAATAGATTATCAGTTTTTACTATTCTTCAAGTTCACGATTCCAGATCTAGCTTCTTCTTCTTCTTTAAGGTCTGCCAGAATGAGAACGCAGCTAGGAAATGCAGCAGAGAAGCAGAGAAGTTGAGCTTTGACTGTGGTTTTCGGCCTCTGTTAACTTGAGCAGCAGCAGCTTCAGAACTCTGATATATGATGGCGTTTTTCAAAAACGCCTTTACAAAGTGTTATATGGAAAATGCCCTTACAAAGTGCTATACAATGCCATTTACGATCAGACATACGATGACGTTTTTCAGAAATGCCGTTAAAAGCAATATACTTGAAAACGCCGTTACAAAGTGTTATATGGAAAATGCCCTTACAAAGTGCCTTACAATGCCTATCCGCGAGGGGCGGAAACGATAAAAGTAATATATGACGGCATTTTCAAAAAACGCCGTTACAAAGTGTTATATGGAAAATGCCCCTTGGTGCTATACAATGCCTAATACAACCAGACATACGACAACGTTTTCCAGAAATGCCGTTACAAGTGATATACGATGGCATTTTAAAAAATTGCCACTACAAAGTGTTATATGAAAAATACCCTTACACAGTGCTATACAATGCCTTATACAACCAGACATACGATGGCGTTTTTGAAAAACGCTATTACAAAGTATTATATGGAAAATACCCTTACACAGTGCTATACAATGCCTTCTACAACAAGATATATGACGTCATTTTTTAAAAACGCCGCAAAAAAACAAAAAAAAAACAAAAAAACCAAAAAAATTTTTTGCCCGAAAAAAAAAAATAAAGGAGGGGTGTTGTAACTAATATATCCATTACCGGTTTATACCGGTCAAACCAACCTCAGCCGGGTTCGATTGAGAGATAAAGGCAAGATGATCAAAGACGTCCAAAAAGGAGCGATGATCTGATGGTCATGATTGAAAGAGAATTATAAGCGGGAAAGCCAGTATAAAAGCAAGGGAAGATCCGTAGGAAGGTAAGTCTCTGGAATCAGCCAAAACTCTAAGCTCACTCTGATTGAACTCCATTACTAGCATTTTAGAAGCTCCAGAGAGCTCTGTAAACACCATCGATACCATACTAACTAGACCGTCGGAGACGAGACGCCGATCAAGACGATCGGCTCCGTTTCTTACTGTGATTCTGTTTCTTTCAGGAGTGAGAGGTTGATTGATCGAAGAGCAAACCAGATCGAATCAGATCTGAGGAGTTCGGTGCGGGAAACTACGGTTCAAGGCAATCGGCAGAAATAGCACCAACATTTGGCGCCGTCTGTGGGAAATCAGTCCAGAGCAGAAGCTATGGCTCAATCACCTGAGCGAGAGGAGGAATTACCGATAGAGATGGCGGAAACAAGCCAGAGGGAGCCAAGGAGAGTAAATCCAAAAAGAAGAACGAGAGAAGTGGTTCCGATGCCGCAAATTCCAGTGATGCAAACTCGACAGAGGCAGAGAATGCTGGAAGATCATTCTCCACCTCGTCCGACTGATCAGTTTGAAAGGCAAGAGAAACAATTAGCAGATACATTGGAGACATCTCGTCCAGAGTTAGATCCAAATCTGATCGCTGAGCGGTTTGAGAGCATGCAAGCATCAAATACTGGAAACACAAAATCTGATGAGGACTTTCATCAAGCAGATCGGAGTACATCCTGAGGAAAGAGTTCCGGTCTTGTCAGCTGGAAGATCTCGAACTCTTTCCCGAGCAAAAGCGACCTCTGTCCCAAACTCTCAGATTCAAAAGTCAGGAGGAAGCCGAAGGAGATCATTTCTGAAGGAAGGATCAGGAGAAAGTGCGGATCCAAACTATATTCCACTAGAGACTGAAGATCGAGAATCGTCCAGAGATGATCAATTGAGTCATATCTCGGAGCAAAAAGAGTAGGAGCATTGGGAATTGGAGAGATAAGAGAGAAACGAGGGAAAATCAGGAGATTACAGATCTGAAGTTTATGGATAGGAAATTAGTAAAAGATTTCGCGTCCTCGATGATCAGATTCAACGACTAGTGAACAAAGATGGCGGAGAAAAAGCTGAGGAAATAATGAACCAGAATCCATTTGCTAAAGATATTATGTTAGCACCATTGCCGCGCAATTTTAAACTTCCGACATTCACGATGTACAATGGAAGTACAGATCCAATGGAACATCTGGCTCAGTTCAACTCTGTTATGATGCTAGCAGGTAACTCTGATATTTTAAAGTGTCGCTCATTTCCATCTTCCTTGAAAGGATCTGCAACAACCTGGTTTTTCAGCTTATTACCAGATTCCATTAAGGATTTTAAGGATTTGACGAAAGTATTCTTGTCAAGATTCCAAAGTAGCATGAAAAGCAGCAAAAATGTTGATAACTTAGCTGCAATCCGTCAAAAATCGGGAGAATCAGTTCGAAATTATATGAAGAGATTCAATCAGGAGTCAATTCAAATTAAAAATTTGAATGAGGCGGTGGCATATGACGCTATGTTCGTAGGCCTAACGGATGAGCATCTTCCGAATTCCTGATCATGAACAAGCCAGCGAATATAGCAGAATTGACGACTCGCTGTAATCAGTATGCAAATATGAAGGACATTCTCCAAGCAAGAAAAGAAACTGATAGCAGTGGAGTTAAAAGGAAAGATGATGGAGTTGTGAAATCTGATCAGAGAGATCAGAGAGAGCGAAGGAATAGCAGGAGCTTTTCAAGAAATATTCCTGATCGTCAATACAGAAGGGACATTCCAAAACCATTCCAAGAAAACTATACTCCTCTCAACGCAAGAAGATCGAAAATTCTGATGCAAATTCAGCATCAGGGATTTATGAAATGACCATTACCTATGATAGCAAAGGCGGATGAGAGGAATCCGAATAGGTTCTGTAGATATCACAAAGATCATGGTCATGATACTGATGACTGCAGAATTCTGAAAAATGAAATTGAACGACTGATCAACCAAGGAAGATTGGACCAATATGTTCAAAAGAGAAATGGGGGAAACAGAAGAAATGCCGCTGATCAGCCGAGAAGGTGGAACAATCGAACACCAGCTAGAGAAGAACAAGCCAAGGTAGATTTTAAGTACAACTCTCCAGAGGAAAATACTAAACAGCAGGAAAATCGGCAGATTCAACAGAAGCAGTCCCCCGTTATGACCATCCTGGGAAGTTTGGACTTAAATTCAATTTCAAAATCTAAGGCGCACGCCAAGTATGTGAATACTGTCGAATCTCATGTTATTCCTAGAAGAATCAAAATGATGAAGGAAATAGTTTTCACGGAGGAAGAAATGGAAGGAATTCAAGAACCACACGATGACGCCATTGTGGTGGTCATCGAGGTGGCAAACAGAGATATTCATAGAGTTCTGGTAGACACAGGATCATCTGTAGACATCATGTCTTACGAAGCTTTTCAGCGATTGAAGTTGGATACGGTCAAGATAAAACCTTGCAGCACAAGACTATTTGGATTTTCTGGAGAGTCTACTTCGGTAGAGGGAACCGTGGGAGCTAACGATAACACTTGGAACACATCCACAAACGGTAACTACAGTTACTAAATTTTTGTTAATAAAAAGTCTATCAGCATACAATATAATTCTCGGGAGACCAACGTTGAATACTATTGGTGCAATAATTTCGACAAGACATTTGAAGGTCAAGTTCCCAACAGAAGGAGGCATTGGAGAATGCAAATCAGATCAGAAAACTTCAAGGCAAAGCTATACAACTTTTTTGAAGGATTCGAAAGCACAAGGTAAGGCACTCGCCTTTACTGTTGAAGTTACGGATAACAGGGATGAGGAAAAAATTCAAAGAGGTGAACCGGTAGAAAAGCTGGAAAAAATTTGTTTTGGTTTGGAGAATCCAGAAAAAGGGACCATGATAGGAGCTGATCAGAACAGTCAGGACAAGGAGCAATTGAAAGAATTTCTTCAGCAAAACGCAGATGTCTTTGCCTGGTCAGCACAAGACATGCCAAGTTTAAGCAGAGAGGTGGCGGAGCATTGTTTATGGATAGATAAATCTATCAAACCAGTGAAACAGAGACGAAGGAATTTCTCGTCAGAAAAGCATGATGCAATTAAGGTTGAAGTGGACAAACTTAGGAGATCTGAGTTCATTGAGCAAATCGAGTGTCCAAGGTGGCTAGCAAATGTGGTAATGGTGAAAAAGCATAATGGAAAATGGCGAATGTGTGTAGATTACACTGATTTGAACAAGGCATGTCCCAAGGATTGCTATCCTTTGTCGCGAATTGATCAGCTAATCGATGCCACATCAGGTCAGCAAATGTTGAGTTTTATGGATACTTATTCTGGTTATAATCAAATTCTTATGAAGAAGGAGGATCAACCTCACACGGCATTCATGACCAATCGGGAAAGCTATTGTTATAAAGTTATGCCTTTTGGGTTAAAAAATGCTGGTGCAACATACCAAAGGGCAATGAACAAGCTCGTTCACTGATCGATTGGAAGAAATATGGAGGTTTATGTAGATGATCTTCTTGTGAAAAGTCAATTTAAATCTGATCATCTCGTCGATTTAAGAGAGTGCTTTGATGTATTGAGGAGAAATGGAATGAGACTCAATCCTGAGAAGTGTGCATTTGGAGTTTCATCTGGTGAATTCCTAGGTTTCATGGTCACACAGAGGGGCATTGAAGCAAATCCAAAAAAAAATCAGAGCTATCTTAAATATGACGGCTCCCAGAAGATGAAAGAAATTCAAAGCTTAACAGAAGAGTTGCAGCATTAAGTAGATTTATATCCAGATCGGGGAGATAAGTGCGCACCATTCTTCAAGGCTTTGAAGAATCTAAATGCACTCAACGAATTCAAATGGTCGCAGGACTGTCGAATTCATTTGAAGAGTCGAAGAGGAGGTTGACCAGTCCACCGCTTTATCTCGACCAAAGCCCGGAGAGAGCTTGCAGATATATCTATCTTCTTCAAAGGCGGCGGTAAGCGCGGTGTTAATCCGGGAGGAAGGTATTGTTCAAAATCCTATCTACTTTGTAAGCCATACATTGTTAGATGCAGAATCTAGATATCCGGAATTTGAGAAACAAAGCTTTCGCCTTAATAGTAGCAGCCAGAAGCTCCGACCCTATTTTCGTGCTCATCCAATTATTGTTCTTACTAACTGGCCTTTAAAGAAAATATTGCATAAACCCGATCTAGCAGGGAGAATGGTATCATGGGCAGTAGAGTTAATAGAACATGATATAGATTATAAACCTAGAACTGCGATAAAGGCACAAGTTTTGGCCGATTTTATTGCTGAAAGTATTTCATCACCAGAGGAGGAAAAAGATTCTAGTAAGGTGTCTTCTGTGTGGACCTTACATGTAGATGGGTCAAGTCATTCGCAGGGATCAAGAGCGGGAGTGATTTTACAAAGTCCATTTGGATTTGTAATTCAAAATGCACTACGGTTTAATTTTCATGCTTCGAACAATGAAGCAGAGTATGAAGCTCTTATTGCAGGGTTACGACTAGCCGGATCTCTCCCGTGTTCAAAGCATCGAAGTAAAAAGTGATTCTGAGCTGGTGGTCAGTCAAGTCACAAGAGCGTATGGAGCAAAAGATGATCGAATGGTCAGCTATCTTAAAAAAGTATCACAATGTAAGGAGTGGTTCGCACAATTCTCAGTCACAAGGATATCTCGAAATCAAAATAATGAAGCAGATTCTCTGGCAAAATTGGCATCCGCAAAGTCTATTTCTATTCCACAAACTGTATATTATGAGGAGCTGGATATTCCGGCATATTCAGAACCAGAGATAATGGAAATTGACGCAAAGATATCTTGGATGGATCCTATTATACAGTATTTGAAGGATGGTATTCTTCCTGAAGATAGGGAAAAGGCCAGAACTGTGAAAAGAAGAGCTGCCAAAGTTTATTCTAAAAAATGAGTTATTATATAAAAGAACAGTTTCTGGGCCACTCTTGAAATGTTTGGGACCCTCTGATGCTCTTTATGCCTTATCCGAAGTTCAGGAAGGAATCTGTGGAAACCACTTAGGTGGGAAAGCTTTGGCGTATAAAATTTTAAGACAAGGATTTTATTGGCCACGAATGCAATCTAAGGCAATTGAGTATGTAAGAAGGTGTCATCAATGCCAGATTCATGCACCAATTCAGAGCCAGCCAGCAGAGCAGCTAACATCAATTCTTAATCCTCTCCCATTTGCTATGTGGGGTATGGATTTGTTGGGACCTTTTCCTGTTGCAGCTGGAGGGAAAAAGTTTGTAGTGGCTGCAATCGATTATTTTACGAAATGGGTAGAAGCAGAAGCCTTGGCAACAACTACCACGAGTCAAATTGAAAAATTCTTCAGAAATCATGTCATATTCAGATATGGCCTACCAAAGATTCTACTGACTGATCACGGACCGCAATTTGACAATGAAAGATTCAAGGAATTTCAGTGCAGACTATCATATTGAGTGCAAACACTCATCTCGTAGCATATCCTCAATACAATGGCCAAATTGAGGTAACAAAACAGTAACACTTTTTGAGGGGATAAAAAGAGGCTGGATGAAGCGCATAGTTTATGGATTGATGAACTACCTCATGTACTATGGGCGTATAGGACTACGGTCAGACCCCAACAGGTGAAACACCTTTCAGATCGGCGTATGGGTCGAAGCATTGGCTCCAAAGAGAGGTTATGGTGGGATCAAACAGATATGAGGGATTTGATCCAATAACTAATGAAGAGGGACTGCGGGCAAACCTAGAATTTTTAGATGAAGTCGGGAGAAAAGGCCTTATACCATAATATGGAATATCGAGGAGAACAAAGCAGATATTATAATGCTCGAATCAAACATAAATCTTTCGGAGTAGGAGATTTGGTTTTGAGGAAAAAATTAGCATCGGATCCAAGGAACTGTGGAAAGCTTTTCGCAAACTGGGAAGGGCCATATGTGGTAACAAAAACTTTGAGCAAAAACACATATTGGCTGAAGGACTCTCATGGAAGTTGTTTGAAACGACCGTGGAATGTAGTTCACCTTAAGAAATATTATCAGTAGAAAGAATTTTTTGGTATTCTTGGAGAATGCATTTTATTAAACGTGGTCATCCAAAGTTTCTTCTTCATTATTAATCCAAAAGACATTTATGCGAACCAGCTTTCTTCGATCAAGCCATTTCAACGCTGATCCAGGGTCATTCTTTTCGAGGATGATCCCGACTTTCCGAGTCGGCCCAAGTGGTCACCTTCCGAGGCCTGGTCATGCTTTCCGAAGCCGATCACGGATCATTCCGTACCGAGGGTGATCCCGACTCTTCGTGAGTTAGGCTCAAGTAGCCAGCCTTCCAAGGCATGATTATGCTAGCTGATCTGGATCATTCCTTCCGAGGGTGATCCCGACTCTTCGTGAGTTAGACTCAAGTAGCCAGCCTTCCGAGGCCTGGTCATGCTTTCCGAAGCTGATCACGGATCATTCCGTACCGAGGGTGATCCCGACTCTTCGTGAGTTAGGCTCAAGTAGCCAGCCTTCCGAGGCCTGGTCATGCTTTCCGAAGCCGATCATGGATCATTCCGACCGAGGATGATCCCGACTTTACGTAAGTCGGGCTCGTAGCCAGGTCATGCTAAGCTAATCACGGATCATTCCTTTCGCGAGGGTGATCCCGGATTGTTCCTTCCGAGGAATGATCCCGACTTTCCGGTCAGCTCAAGTAGCCAGCCTTCCGAGGCCCGGGTCATGCTTTCCAAGCTGATCACGGATCATTCCTTTCGTGAGGATGATCCCGGATTGTTCCTTCCGAGGAATTATCCCGACTTTCCGAAGTCAGGCTCCAGTAGCCATCTTTCTAAGGCAGCATTTGGATCGAGTACGACGGAATTAATCAGTAAAATAACTCAAGGATCAAAGTTACACCGAGGACTATTAATTGAAGTTCAAAGATCAGATCAGGTATTAAATCAACATCTCAAGGTATTTGATCAGGTATTAAAGTTTCTTTCAAATACTCTTTCATCTAGAGGTATTTCAAGAGAAGTCAATTTATAAAGTTTGATCAAAGATATATACATCTAATCAATTATGAATTGGTTAAAATATGATATACATATATATATATATATATATATATATATATATATATATATATATATATATATATATATATATATAATATAAAAATAATAACAATAGAAGGAAGGAAGAAAATTTCATTCATATAAAAGTTGAACAAGTTAAAAAACCTCATATGCAAAAGAGGTAGGCAAGAAAGAAAAAGGTAAGTTCATAAAGCAAAAAGAGTGTTTTCTTCATATGTGTGATTTTGTAGATGGATCAACATCTCGTAGCATTACCAGACGGATCAACATCAACAGCATCATTAGCAGCAATATCTTCATCTCCTTGAGCAGGTAAATTATCATCATCATTATCATCTGAACCACCGGCGTAATGATCCGGGCCGTAGCCGGAGGAATCACTCATATCATTATCAGAATCATCTTCTGATAAACAATCAGAACTGGGATGCTTCAAATTCCTAAGATCAAAAAAGGTTCTAGAAGGGAGAAATTCTTGGGATAGCAACTTGAAATCTAAACCAGGATGAGTCTTAAGGATCTCTGAAAAAATTTGGTCAGAGCAATCCTTTACCATATTCTTGCAAAACCCTAGGAAAGTTGGATTATCTCCAACTTCCTTCATAGAGGAGGTAACCGAATTTAAAACTATCTGGTTTTCACTTTGTATTCTTCTCTTTTCAATTTCAAATTGTTTCCTCTCGCCTCTAAGTCTTCATGCAGCAAAGTTTTGAATTTTAAAGTTTCATCCAGGAGAGCATGGAGGTTTTCTTTCTCTTTAGAAACCAAATTAAAGGAAGCATCGAGATTATCCTTTTCTGCTGTTATCTCATCGAGTCTTAACTCCAAACCATTACTCTTATCCTCCAAAGCAGACTTCTCTAGTAGAATTGAACTGAAAGCTTTCACATAATATTCTTGTGCCAACTCTAAAGCTGTATTTAGCTTTTCAATCTCATTAAACTTTTCCTGGAGTTCATTCTTTTCCTTCTCAATACTTTGTGACCAGACCAATGCTCTGGTTAGCTTTCCTTTAAAATCTTCTCTTTCACCTGTGGCAATTTTGGCCCTGTCAAGGGCATCATCCTTTAACATTTTAAGTTGAAAAAGCTCATTCCTATGATTCAAAACGGCTTCTCTCAACATAGAAACTTCTTCCCGCAATTCAAGACAATGGTCGAGCAAATTTCATAATCGGTATGCAAACTATCAAGATCATTCATCAAATCTATTTCTCTGAACTCAGCTGCTGTTAATTTTCTCTCTGAAGATCCCAATTTTCTTCGAAGATCCTGTACCTCATTAACCAATTCGAAGTTCTTCTTCATCAGTTCATCATTTTCCTGAGACAAGTTTTTTCTCTCTCCAATACTTCAGAAAATGCATTGAAGGCAGCCCCAAAACATCTGTTGATCAATCAATATATATATATATATATATATATATATGAAAGGGAAAAAGGTCTAATTCTTACCCCCACCCATGAGAAGAAAGGTCAGAATCAGACATCCGTGCAGTATTCCTCTTGTCACGAGGGATTCTGCCTTTTGTACCCCATTCTCTAGCAGCCTCCCAATTACGGCTGGCCGTATGATTTTCTTTTAAAAACCACTCAGGGTGGAAAGGATTCCCGGAGTCAGCATTGCCCATGGTATCATCAACCCGATCGGGCTGGTGTTGGAGATCGGCTATCTCAAGAATATTCTCGGGATTAACATTTATCCGCGCATCATTTAATTTGATCCCGCATGATGATATTTTCTTGGTCTTCATGACCGTCATGAGGGTCAATTACCATGAGAGCTTCAGGTGGGACAAGGTTATTCTCTGGGAGAGCTACTTCATGTGTTAATTTTCTCTCTGAAGATCCCAATTTTCTTCGAAGATCCTGTACCTCATTAACCAATTCGAAGTTCTTCTTCATCAGTTCATCATTTTCCTGAGACAAGTTTTTTCTCTCTCCAATACTTCAGAAAATGCATTGAAGGCAGCCCCAAAACATAAGGGAAAAAGGTCTAATTCTTACCCCCACCCATGAGAATAAAGGTCAGAATCAGACATCCGTGCAGTATTCCTCTTGTCACGAGGGATTCTGCCTTTTGTACCCTATTCTCTAGCAGCCTCCCAATTACTGCTGGCCGTATGATTTTCTTTTAAAAACCACTCAGGGTGGAAAGGATTCCCGGAGTGAGCATTGCTCATGGTATCATCAACCTGATCAGCGGCTGGTTGGAGATCAGCTATCTCAAGAATATTCTCAGGATTAACATTTTACGCAGGCATCATTTGAACCGCGCATGATGATATTTTCTTGGTCTTCATGACCGTCATGAGGGTCAATTACCATGAGAGCTCAGGTGGGACAAGGTTATCTCTCTGGGAGAGCTACTTCATGTGTTAATTTCTCTCTCGAAGATCCCAATTTTCTCGAAGATCCCCTCATTAACCAATTCGAAGTTCTTCTTCATCAGTTCATCATTTTCCTGAGACAAGTTTTTTCTCTCTCCAATACTTCAGAAAATGCATTGAAGGCAGCCCCAAAACATAAGGGAAAAAGGTCTAATTCTTACCCCCACCCATGAGAATAAAGGTCAGAATCAGACATCCGTGCAGTATTCCTCTTGTCACGAGGGATTCTCGCCTTTGTACCCTATTCTCTCAGCAGCCTCCCAACCGCGGCCGTATGATTTTCCTTTAAAAACCACTCGGGGTGGAAAGGATTCCCGGGAGTGAGCATTGCTCATGGTATCATCAACCCGACAGGGGCTGGTTGGAGATCAGCTATCTCAAGAATATCCCAGAGATTAACATTTATTGCGCATCATTTGAACACCTACATGATGATATTTTCTTGGTCTTCATGACCGTCATGAGGGTCAATTACCATGAGAGCTTCAGGTGGGACAAGGTTATTCTCTGGGAGAGCTACTTCATGTGTTAATTTTCTCTCTGAAGATCCCAATTTTCTCGAAGATCCTGTACCTCATTAACCAATTCGAAGTTCTTCTTCATCAGTTCATCATTTTCCGAGACAATGTTTTTCTCTCTCCAATATATCTTAAAGACAATGAAGGCGCCCAAGCAAAATAAGGGAAAAAGGTCTAATTCTTACCCCCACCCATGAGAATAAAGGTCAGAATCAGACATCCGTGCAGTATTCCTCTTGTCACTAGGGATTCTGCCTTTTGTACCCCATTCTCTAGCAGCCTCCCAATTACGGCTGGCCGTATGATTTTCTTTTAAAAACCACTCAGGGTGGAAAGGATTCCCGGAGTCAGCATTGCTCATGGTATCATCAACCTGATCAGGGGCTGGTTGGAGATCAGATATCTCAAGAATATTCTCAGGATTAACATTTACTGCAGCATCATTTGAACCAGTTTGCATGATGATATTTTCTTGGTCTTCATGACCGTCATGAGGGTCAATTACCATGAGAGCTTCAGGTGGGACAAGGTTATTCTCTGGGAGAGCTACTTCATGAATTCCATGGGAAACATTTTGGTTATTTTCCTCCAAAGGAGGAACATCTTGATCACTTTTCTCAGGAGGGGGGGAACATCGATCTGGGCAGCAACAACATCAGTATCTGGGACAGCAACATCCAACACAGGGATGGATAAAGGTAAAACGGAAATTTCATTCACACGATCCTCGGCAACAACATCCAAGGGAGAGACAAGAACATCAACATTTTCATCACATAATTGATCAGCTATTTCTTCAATAATACCACCTGCAGCATGTGTTAGTATGTCTTCAGCAATTTTCTTCAGATGGTCAGAAGAATAGTCAAATAAATCCTTACCTTGACCTTCGTCCTCAACCATTTTTTCTGGGAAGACGGAAGTATCATGAGGAATTTCTTCACGTGGATTATCTTCAACAGTGGGAACTTTTGTGGGGGCAGTATGAATTTCTTTTCTTCTTTTCTTCTTCTTCTTTGAACCAGACGGGCCCTGGTCAGAGACTGGACCTGTAGACCTAAGTCTACATCTCAATGTGTTGGAGGTTCTGGAGGTCCTCATCTTGGAACCAGGGGTTTCACTTGCAACTGTTTTCACAATTTGCACATCAACATCTTCTCTGATGGCACTTTCTGGAGCTGGGGTAGTTTTCTCTTGATCAGGGGAATCTCTCTTAGCAGTTTTTCTTTTTGAAGGATGACGGGCAGTGTGTTTTCTTTTCTTGGAGGGTTTAATAACCCTAGAATCGGATTTCTTTTCCTCTGAAACACTTCTCCGTAGATCAGCAACATTAAGGATGGGACGAGCAATTACTTCTGATGGAAAAAATATTTGATAATGAGTAAGGATTACAAAAAGATAGAAAGGTATACAACAGTTATTATCTTTACCTGGAAAAAGGCCGTGACTAATGAGACCTGCATATGTCTTCAACTTGGCCACATCTATGGGAGTTCCAGTCGGAATCATACTCCAGGTTATTCGGTCATATTCAGTAAGCACAGGACGTACTTTTAGAGGAGATAAGGATTCCAAGGAATGAAGACACCATCGAGACCGGAAGTTTGGATTTGGAATGGCGTAGAAGAAGTATTTTTCCCGCCATTGCTTGTTGTCATGGGGAATGGAAGAATCAATGAAAATTTTGGATTCTCTTCCCAGTTCACCCAAAATGCAGGTTCTTCTGGCAAAGTGAAGGTATCCGCGTTCGCGGGATACTTTCAAGGTGTAATAATTTATGAAGAGGTCAACAGACGGGACATGATTCATCTGGAGAATAAACGCAAAAAAACAGTAAACCAGTCTCCAACTATTTGGAGTAAGCTGAGAAGGACAGACATGATAATAGTCCAATAAAGATTGAACTACAGAAATCAGGGGGATTCTAAAACCTGAATCAAGGTGATCAAGGTAGATGGTGATAACACCAGGATCAATTGAGTAAGGACGGTCGGAGGAGTCAGGAACCCATACTCTAGCATCAGAAGGAAAATGGTAATTTTCCAAATAAGAATCCAGGTGGGATTTCTTTATTTTAGTGGGATACCACTCAGGACCAGCATGCTTTGGGTCCATTTTTTCTCTGGACATGTTGACAGGAGTATAAAGAAGGATGGCTTCATCATGAGCATATGGGACCGGTTTCCAGTCTGAAGGATTGTGCTGAGAGGAGGAAGAAGCACCAGACACGTTTTTCATTTGCTCGCTGCTTGGAGGTATATCAGGTTGGGAAGAGGTACTGGGTACTGAAGGATTGGAAGCAGGATCCATGGCGGAGACAAGAAAGGAAGAAGAAGAAAATTGAAAAGGTAAAATCTGAAAAGGAGTAATAAAGGAGATAGCAGATAGGTATGTTTGATGTTCGCGAAGAAGAACAGAGTACGGAAAGGAAAAGGCGACAGTTGACAGATATATATAAAGAATGAGAGAGGATTTCTTGAAAGGAGGGGGAAATACACAATGGTCCAAAATCGATGGTCATTACCTTTCGTAACCGACGCGTGGGATTAATCGGCTAACGTATGAAAAACAGCAGTTGAAAAGAATGAAGATGATGTGTGAAAGGGCAAGGGAACAATATGATGGTAATGCATGGGAAAAAGACGAAGTCAGTGATCAAGCGGCGGTAACGTTAAGGAAGTTAAAAAGTTATATTTGAAAATTCAGAAAAGATCTGACAAGACAGTGATTTCAGCCGGTTTTAAGATAACTTGGGGGCTGGGTACAGTAATATAATTTCAACCAATACAAAGGACATGATTTCATGAGAGATATGGTTATAAGCAGATTTTCAAGATAATGATGATATGATATGATAACTCGTCATCAAGGTTTTGAAGAAATCGAGGATTACCTGGGGAAAAGGCGTAATAGCTAGACAAGGAATCTTTGTGTGATTTTGATGAAAAGGATAAAACCCGCTGATCGAGTCTCATTTAGATTCAACTCTGATCAAGCAGGCTTGGGGGCTTATGTTGTAACTAATATATCCATTACCGGTTTATACCGGTCAAACCAACCTCAGCCGGGTTCAATTGAGAGATAAAGGCAAGATGATCAAAGACGTCCAAAAAGGAGCGATGATCTGATGGTCATGATTGAAAGAGAATTATAAGCGGGAAAGCCAGTATAAAAGCAAGGGAAGATCCGTAGGAAGGTAAGTCTCTGGAATCAGCCAAAACTCTAAGCTCACTCTGATTGAACTCCATTACTAGCATTTTAGAAGCTCCAGAGAGCTCTGTAAACACCATCGATACCATACTAACTAGACCGTCGAAGACGAGACGCCGATCAAGACGATCGGCTCCGTTTCTTACTGTGATTCTGTTTCTTTCAGGAGTGAGAGGTTGATTGATCGAAGAGCAAACCAGATCGAATCAGATCTGAGGAGTTCGGTGCGGGAAACTACGGTTCAAGGCAATTGGCAGAAATAGCACCAACAATAGGCACTTTCAATAAACGCCGCTAAAAACAATTGACAAAGAATACAATGGCGTTTTAGGCAAACGCCGTAAAAAATGACCTACAACGGCACTAACAATAAACACCGTGATAAATGTCATGACAAAGTAGTAAATAACTGCGTTTGTAAATAAATGCCGTAACAAAATGATATACGATGGCACCTTAGATAAACGCCGTAAAAAATGACGTGACAAATGATATACAAGGGCACTTGTGAAGAAATGCCGTGACAAAATGATATACAACAGCGTTTTATAAAAACACCACTATATATTAACATACAACGACATTTTTTAGGAAATGCCGCTATAAATTAACAGACAGCTGATCCTTATCCAATGTGCCGCCGTAGGCCCATTTTCTTGTAGTAATGCATGCTACTACCTAGGCATGAGTATTGAAGCTGAGTGACCTGTGATAGTAGTGGTTGGGTCCTGTGGGAGTCCAACACAAGGTAACCGTCCATGGGGAGACACATACCCACTGTTATCATGCATTGGGGAGTTGCTATTGGATTGCGTAAAGTTGACATTTTTGTTGGAAGCTTTTCTTTGATGATACTTAAAATGGAATTAAGCAAATTAAATTCAACCTATTTACAAGATACCAATACCAGATCGATCCAAGCCGTTGCAAATTCACACACCATTTCGCATATCATTATAATGGAAATCAGCATGAAAGGTGTCTTTGCCTACACTATTGACTTCAGCCCCTCCTAGAGGAGACCATGCCTCAGAGAGCTTTTGACAAGTAATGGTGATATATTCTCTTTTGTATCCAATGGCATATCCATAAAGGGGATACCCATGATTCTTGCTTCGTTGTGACAAGCTTCCAGAAGCAGAGGGAGGAGCACTTGAAGGGTATAATGCCTTCCAAGCATCCATTTGGGTTGAGGTTTTATCCGCATTTTTTGAGTGAGCTCTGTTTTGCGTTTGTCATTGAAGGGTTAACATGGTGGTATTATCGGTTGTAAATGTGGTGGGAGGAGAGGCCATTCAATTGTCTTCCCATCTGCACCAACAAAACAAGCCAAACAAAACTAGCCGAAACACAGTTAGATCTATACTAGAAGTAGAAAAATTAAGTTAGTGTGAGTACTTGGTCAGCATAAATCCGGGGGGGGGTGTTTAACAAAGGAATAAGGAGATGAATGCCATTAATAGAACTGATGAGGTAGGCGGTTTCAGAGGTTCATCATACTAGTCATAAAGACAAGGCAAGAGCAAAGAGGAGTTTTCAAAAACAGGGGAGAGAAAGGGGTTTCAAAAATTTGCAAGAAGGAGAACAAACAGTTTAAATTTGCAAGACTTTTGCACGAACTTCATCTAACAAGTCAAGGCTATCTAGCAGTCCTTGTTCATTCGCTTTTTCTTCGAACTCTCTTTCCCATAGTGTTCCAGCCATTACTTCAACAGGTGCCAATGCTTCAGATCCATAAGTCAGTTTAAAAGGAGTTTCTCCTGTGGGTGTTCGAACCGTAGTTCGATAGGCCCACAGAATGTTGTGCAATTCTTCGCCTCATAAGGCTCTATCAACTTCGAGTCTCTTCTTTATCCCCTCAAGTAATGTTCGGTTTGTAACCTCCACCTGGCCGTTGCTTTGGGGGTATGCCACTGATGACATACGATACTCGACCAAATAAGTACTGCAAAATTGTTCAAATTGTGGATTATCGAATTGAGTGCCATGATCGGTTACGATTATTTTTGGCATCCCGAACCGATAAATGATAGACTCGAGCACGAACTTCTCCACCTTTCGTTCAGTGATGGTTGCCAGAGCGCTAGCCTCGACCCATTTGGTGATCGGTTACAATTATTTTTGGCATCCCGAACCAATAAATGATAGACTCGAGCACAAACTTCTCCAACTTTCGTTCAGTGATGGTTACCAGAGCGCTAGCCTCGACCTATTTGGTGAATATCGATTCCCCACATCGCTCAAGGGATGGGGTCAAGAATCGAAGTCAAGGTTTCAGCTGGGCTTTTAGATACCGTAGCATGGATTTGACAATTGCTACACCGACGAACATATTCCATAGCAGCTTGTTGAAGCTTAGGCCAATACCGACCGAGCCTTAAAATTTTGTGTGCCAGGGCCTGACCGCCCATATGAGCCCCACAAATTCCTTCATGTACCTCGGCCAGTGCTAATTCCAATCCTTTAGGACCCAAGCATCTTAAGAGGGGTCCAGCATAAGACCTTTTGTATAGCCTTCCATTCTACATTATGAATCATGCTGATCGTACCTTGATTAATCTTGCTTCTTTCTGATCTTCTGGCAATTTATCATCTCTCAGATATTCCACGATCAGATCCATCTAGCACCATTCAGCTTCAATATAGGATATCTCCTTCTCCCAATAACTCGGGAATGTTCCTTCCTCTATATAGACCGTAGGGTCTAAATTCTTTTCCTTGGCATTAGCTAGTCTTGATAGCTCATCTGCCATCGTATTTTACTTTCAGATTCCTGAATTCTTTCTGCAATGCTTGCACAATCTCTTGATGTTTTTGTAATCAGATCTCATAATGATGTTAGTTAATTTTCATAATTGATATCTTGCATTGTTTTAGTATTATTGCATGGTTACGTATGTGACTGTTGAAAGGTAAGTAAATATGTTTGCTTCTTATTTTCAATATTCTTTGAATGGTGATATGAGAATGTATGAGATGGATGAGGTTGGATGGATTGAGTTTTTCTTTTATTTTTAAATCTTAAGTTATTGATATGAAAATATATGGATGATGTTGAATTAAATTTCTCCTTTTACTTTATGTTGCTAACTAGGGTAGTGGGTTCGCCCATTGCCCTAGTGACTTTATATGATTGCTTAGGTTGTGATTGGGGAATGGGGAATGCCCTTTTGGCGTTTCCGTCATAGGACACCAGAGGAGGTGGTATGGGATGCATTCATATGGTGTCCTTGGCGCTTTCCCTGATTATTGGTTGACATACCTAGTGTCACACCCCACCCGCCGGTCTCGGTTACCCGCCCGACAACCCGTGGGAGTGATCCGTCATAGGATCCACGGTTTTTGTCCATTAATAATAATAAATGCAAGTAAAGACAATCACGAGCAAGGATAAGTTCAATAATTAAATAAAAGGATTACAGGAGTCCAAATACTCCAATAAAGTAATCAAGGAAAGAAATAAATGATAAAAAAGAATATGAGTTCAGCGGAAGCAATAAAAAGAATTAAATGATTTTCTTTCCAGCTTCTTTCTCTAAAGCTAGATAATGTTTCTCATGTATTTCAAGAAAATGGGTCCTCCAGTTCTTCTCCATAAGATAGGCAAACTTCTTGGTAACTTGTCTCATCCGCCCATCAATGGGTGCTATAAGCGCATTTCATGCACTCGCAGGAGCTCCCGCACGAACTCAATAAGAACAACAATAATTCTCATCCATATGTCAAACCATCAGAAATGCATATATGATATGTATGAGTGCAAAGTATGAACACCGCTAAGATCTAACTGTGCAAGTCTCTAACAGTTGACATGCTTTAAGATATACACCAGCCCTCCTCTGGTTAGGTCTAATCACTTTGATCCGGCAAGGACTGGTTACCTTTGTAGGGATCCTGGGTAAAATGGAAAGTCCACACCTGGCTCTTAAACCATGGCTGGGGTTAAGTCAACACTCTCTCACCACGACCATTGGCATGAGTATTGGCGCATGTCGGGGTTTCTAATCCAATGCAAGTCATAATGGTAATATACTACATGAAGTCCAGATACATCCCCTATGGCATCAACCAACTCGGTTCAGTATCCTTCGCAACGTAGGAATTAGAATCCTCAAGGACTGGTTACCGCTATTGAACTCCATTCCATAACCCTATGGTCATCCACGTATTGGTTGGGCGGAATGCTCTCAAGACTCCTCATGACACCCGGTCCGCTCCTTCGACGTCCATGAACCCAACCCTAACATATGCAACCTTACCATTGCATGACCAACAGTGGACCATTGAGTCTCTGCACGGACTGGTTACCGCTATAGGATGAAACAGAGTCACATCACCGTTGTCACCGGTCATCTGGCTTCAATTCCCCTACCGAAAGAAATGTGGGGTAGTTAGCCATGCAACTCTAGACTGTACCTAGGTATGTCATCCAGTAGTTATGACAGAGCTGGAGACATCACCGAGCATGTGTCCCATACCACAGTCCTCTGATATCTCAAGCCAAGATATCCCAATGGAATACCACATTCACAATTAATAAAGTATATGTAAAGACTGTACAAACAACAAGCATTTAATAAGATCAGCATGCTAAACAAGGTTACAGCAGTATATGAAATGAAAGAACAGTATTGAAAGACACTGGACTAGCATGTTCAAGTCATTACATAAAGATGAGGTTGTATGTCCTTACTTGTAAATAAGTAGAATTCCTCTGGATCAGAAACAATTATAAGACTTTTATTGGACACAGAGGACACCTATAAATAGGGTTACATTAATATGTAAGTCGAATGAATCAAATCAAACAAAATCCAAAAGTTGCAAGCTCACTACAAACCAGCCGGTCACTTAGGTTGAGCGACCGCCACTAGTGACCGCCCCAAAAACAGTGAGTTTCAATCCGAAACTCAGGCTTCTGATCATCCGTTTTAAATCTGACTTTTGAATGATCGTATTCCAAATTTCAAATATAACACTGATATAACCAAAGGTGATACAAAGCCTAACAATTGACATCAATTTAGTTATCCAAAATCCTCCCCTTGATTAAATCAGTCCTTTTCACGAAAGTAGGGTTTCGTTTTCGAACCTGATCTCATCAAGATCATTAGAAAGGTAGGTACTGTAATAGAAGGATCATGAACAACCAAAGAGGAGAACTAATCTACTTTAATCATAGCTAAAGGTAGAGTATGAGTGAACAAGGAATCGCTTACCTCAACCAGATCATCTAGAAAAGACAGTAGAAGCTTTTGGAACACTAACAGCACTTCAAATCACCTTCTAGCACGTCTCCACAGCAGCCTAACCACCAAAAACAGCAATCTCGAATATAATATTCGTAAAATAGACGAGGGTTGCTATTTATAGAAATATGGGGGGAAAATAGGGCAAAACCTCGAAACCAGGACCAGGCGGTCGCTTGGTCTAAGCAACAGCCACTAGCAACCGCCCCCTAGTATATTGCTATACAAGGGTGCTTTGCTCAGAGGGTTGAAGTCCAAGTACAACCTAACCCTAATGAACACATGGGGAGGTCTTACCTTCAATTTAGACATCACTTGCTTTCCAGAAGTCAAATTGTCACATCCAGCCAGCCGGTACCCTATCTGGCATACCCGAGTGTGTGATCCATAGTCCACAAGATCCAGTATCAAGAAAATCAACCTCCCACATTCACAATAATATAATCAAGAACAAGACTAAATCAAGGTTTACAATATTATTTAAATGAATCAACGTAAAGTAACGAAATAATCATCAGAGTGCGGAAATGATACCAATAGATATATATAATCAAAATGTAGAGTGAGGCGGAATCTCACTCCACGAGTACAGTGGAATACTCCTCCATAGCCTGTAGAGGGTCCATGTTTTTGTGGGCCTCGAAGTTTGTTTTTAGTTTGGGCCTGGGCCCATGAATAGTGGTGGCTTAGGGTTTCTAAGCTCCTATATACTATTCTCTTCTAACGAGCATTGTATGTAGTGGTTTTCATGAATAATATAGTGAAAAACCTAATGTTGGACATAGCCTCACACTGAGGTGAACCAGGGTAAAATCCGTGTCTCCTTCTTCCTTGTTTTCTATTCGATTGTGTGTGATTGATCGCTCTAATATTAACAATTTTGCATTTGACTTGCGGTTTCCTAATAGAGAAAAAGAATTACAGCTTTATTAGTTGGTCACTTTCTTATCAGTTCAAATTAACTAGACAATGGGCCCGGTCTTGTTTTTTTTGGGTAAGAAGTTGAAATCTTCATTCATGAATTCGAAAGGAAATACAAACACACCAAAGAAAATAAGAAATACAAAAGATAAATGCATGAAAACACAAGGTTCGGTCTAAACCAAGGAATAAAAATTGACCAAATGTAATAAATGCAATAGACAAGGTCATCCAGGCTAAGGAATAGATCAAGCCCAATAAGTCCATAGAATAAGGATTGTAACAACCACAACTACAAATAAGCACAAAAAATACGATATACGTATCCTCCATCATACACGCCGCAAGGACGAAAATACACACCACATAGGCGGAGAGAAGTACACGCCACAAGGGCGGAAACAGAAGCCGCGGCGTAGAAATGCAGAAGACAACCAACTATAAGAGACGCTCGTAGTAGCAAAACTTTTAGATCCCGTGAGACATTTCTAGCTCACGGAAAAACTTTAGATGTGCTGGAATGCACGATTGGATCTGTGCATCTCTCTTTTTTTTTTTTTTGATAACTAGAAACTTCCCCTGTTGGGAAAACAAAAAACAAGAAGAGAAAGAGAAACTTAGAAATTTTTATTTTTGTTATTATTATTTTAATAGCTGAAAACT
>NW_028291390.1:0-27764 GCF_041222555.1 Hakea prostrata
CCTTAGGAAAGCTTCCAATTGATAGGTCCAACTGGACCGATCATTCCACTATTGCAGACGATCCTGCAAAGCCATATAAGTGCTTGGATGATGGCTCCATCAAGTCTTCATCCACCTTAAGTTTCTGATAAGCTGCATAAGATAAAAGGTCTGCAACAGACCCGGTGTCAACTAAAACCTGTGTACTTCACGGCGTGCAATCTCTACCTTGATGACTATTGCATCATCATGAGGCAGACAAACGCCTCTTTCATCTTCTTCGCCAAAGGTGATCGAACCCTCACCATTTGGCCTTTTACGCTTCTATGTTTCTCCGATCCCAACAAATTTGGATTTTGCTTTCAGCTTCCGAAGTGATTCAGGCTCGGGACCTCCAAAAATTGTCAGGATCGGTGACCGAGTAGAATCAACCACTTCCTTACCCTTTTTAGACTTAGGAGCCTCCTTAGGTTGGTCTAGGCTAACCGAACAGTCCCTTTTGGTCCCTGCATCAGGTGGCTCCTCTCGCCTTCTACTGACGAAATTGGACAAGTGTCCTTGGGATATCAATCTTTCAATATCCGCCTTTAGATGTCTGCAATCATTGGTATAATGACCATAATCCTTGTGGAATCGGCAATACCTTTCTCAATCCTGTTCTCCAAGTTTTGTAGGAAGCTTCGGAGGCCACTTTAAGATATTCCATTTCTTGATAATATTCAGAATATCAGCCCGAGGAGTATTTAAATGGAGTATACTCACTTTTTTCGGGAGATCTTTGCTGCCACGCCTGATGAGGCTTTCCAACTCAGTCATGAATATTTTGCTTCAGCTTCTGCTTGTTCTCAGGACCCTTTTGCTCTTTTGCGAAGGTTTTATTGTCCCCCTAACGGGCGTCTAGGATTTCCGTGACTTCCGCCTGTTTTTGGCATCTCTGTACCAATTCAACATAACTTGTAGGCATATCTTGAAGTAATAACTCCAAGAGTCGTTGATTAGTGAGTCCAGTGAACAAAGCAGTTTTAGCTACTTGCTCATCTAGATTCTCTATCTCCATTGTAACCTTGTTGAATCTTTTCAGGTATTCCCGAATCGATTCACTCTTCCCTTGTCTAATAGTAAACAAGGTTTCCTCTGTCTTCTTGATTTGGATTCCACTTTGGAATCATCCTATGAATTTACGTGCCAACTCATCGAAATTCATGATCCTTCCTGATGGGAGGTTCGAGAACCATTTCTGTGCCGCTCCAGTTAAAGATGAACCAAAGACCCTGCAGAGAATCTCATCAGAATTACCTGCAACTGCCATAGTTTGCTAACAATAACTGATGTGGGCTGTGGGATCTCCGAAGCCATCAAATGTGGAAAAAGTTGGTAGACGGAAATTGTGAGGAAACTGGTATTCAGCAATGGGCTCGGCAAATGGAGTTTTTCGAATAACCGAATAGATATCATCAGTTATCCTTCCTTTTACCAATTGTCCAAGCTTTTGATTGATATTAGCCAATTCTTGACCAATATGTGCCAACCGATCTTCAGCAACACGATCACCACCTCGAACAACACGATCATTATCACGAACAACTCGATCATTATCACGAGCAACACGATCATTATCACGAACAACTCGTCTAACAGTTGGTGAGTGAGTTCTCACTCATGTAACCAACCTTGTATTTGAATCAGTAGTACTCCCTTGCAGTCCATTGAACCGATCGTCACGCCTAGGGAGATTTTCAGTTCTCCTAGGTACTCGGTCGCCTTCCCGAAAGTTTTGGCCGATATTCTGTTCATCGATTAGTCTTTGATCACGCTGTGATGCACACCTTCCTACATTACGATGATCAGGCTCTTATGGAACCACCACTTGTCTGGTCAGCACACAAAGTGCCTAACTTACCTCCAGCATCTGGAGTTTCAGTTGATCTAGTTGATCCTTGGAGTGAATCGGAGGATTATTACCTCCTTGACCACCATCTACTTCGAGGGGTCGACTTCCTTCGGGAATATCTGGATTGTTTACTCCAGGAATTTGGATGCTAGCGTCTCGCAACGCAGCAGCTGCTGCTGCTGCCACTGATCTCGTCACCATAGCTTTTTGAAACGATTCCCACAGACGGCGCCAAATGATGCGTCCAAAATCTGCTCAGCCCTTAGATCTCTTGAGAATGACCTGCAAAATAAAGCGTCAAATGTTGCCCGACCGCTGGGATCGGGAGTCCACCTCCGAAGGCTAAGTCAGTTGATGAACTTAATCACAAACGGCTCTGCTAGAGCACAGAGCTAAGGAATAAATAATGAGAATACAATTCAGATAGTAAGCCTGTGAGTGTTTTTTCCGTCCTCCCCTACCTTGTGGGTAGGTGATGTCTTATATAGAGTGTACCTTCGAATCTTCTTCCTTGGATGTATTTGAGCCTTCTTCGGATAGTCGTTGTGTCACATCCAGCCCTAAATCCACCAAGGGGATACCCTATCTGGATTACCCGGGGAGTGAATTACAGTCCTGCCGATCAAGTTTAGGAACGATCATAGTCACTTAGCACAATAATATAATCAAAAGCAATAATAAATCTTTATATTCAATTACATTAATAATAAAAGTCGAGAGAAGATCTCAGAAGGATTCACAATTAACATCAGAGTGCAGAAATGATTTCATTAGTATGAACAATCAAATGTGAAAAGGAGGGAGGAAACCCATCCTATAATATTAGCGGAAGATGAAACGACTAAAAGTAAAGGTTACAACCGATTCACCAAATAACAAGTGAAACAACTAAGCTGTAGTCCCGACAATTCAAATAAAAGGTTAAAAAGGGAATGAGGCGACATCCCATCCCTAACACACAAATATAAAACTGAACTGCTACAAACAAGTCCCGATCTCGGTCTACTCGTCTTTATCAACTGGTTCATCGCCACCAGTATGATACAAGTCTTCAACTCGGCCTCCAGAGGGTTGACTACCACAGTCAACAGTGGTAGTACCTGTAGCAAAGTCTAACAAAATATGTTGCAAAAAGGAGTGAGTTCAAAAGAACTCAGCAAGGTAGTCATTCCATAAAATATAAACCATATGATACAAGCCATAATATGATGCAATATGATATGGAACACATGATGCAAGTATGGTTCTAACTCTATGAATGCTGGTCTCTAAGGTAGATGTCACGTCCTCCCAGCCGGTACCCAATCTGGCATACCCGAGAGTGTGATCCACAGCCCGAAGATCAGGTATCGAGTGATCAACCTCCCACATAAACAATAACATAATCATGAACAATCATAATAAAAGTGCGGAAGATAAACCATAGATCCAATAAAGAAAGAATGAATCATAAATGAATCAGAATAATAGATATAATCAGAGTGTCAAACAGATAAGTAAAGTGAGGCAAAAATCCCACTCTACAACCAGCGGAAAAGTAGCTCTAAAGAATAAACTAGACACAATCTAATCCCAGTAGTAAGTACATTGGGTAACTAAATTGTTCTCCACTTTATAGACAACATCCTTATAAGTGTAAATCTCATAAATGGCACAAGGACACTTCGACTCGATGGTCGGACTAAGCATCGTACGGAGCATAACCACTCGCGGGATCTTCAGAGTAATTGTGGTAACCGCAATCACCTTCCTGGAGATATGCCTCTTCGCCTTGCGCTTCTTCATAGGGACCGTCATAGTACTCGCACTGCAGGATAGTCTAACAAACATTGTACAATAAAGGAATGAGTTTCAAAGAAACTCAGTAAGGCGTTAAAAATCCATAATAACATAAATGGCAGGATTCCAGAACAAACATAAATGCAATATGATATGAGACAAACAATGAATGAATGAAACTAACTCTATGTATGCTGGTCTCTATTGGCAGACACGCTTTAAGTCATAGCACCGTACTTCTTTAGGAAAGTCCACTCACATCCTCAACCATTTAAGATATCTTGGATTCTCTCACGGATCATTTCACCGGTCTTGAGCAGCCGATTGGTAATGGGTTCTTCATCCCTCGAGACAAACCATGGCGGGGGTTAAGTCAACACACTCTCTCACAACCATTTGGTATAAGTACTGGCGCATGTCAGGGTAAAACCTAGCCAAATGCAAGTCTTCTACTTAGTTACATCAAGTCAGATCCAGATACGTCCATTCCTCGTCCCCGACGATCCTTTCCGGTATCCTTCACACTAGAGTCCTCATAGTCCCTGACTACGGACTCATCAACCCTATTGATCATCCACATATGGTAAACGGGAAGCTCTCACGTCCTCTCACGGGTTGGTTACCGGTCTTAAGCGCCCGTGAGCCCAAGTCTAACCATATGCAACCCTACCAATAAATGGCCCCCACAATGTGATTCCGCCTCTCACGGGTTGGTTACCGGTCTTGAGCGCCCATGAATCCCCATTGCTACCACGGGTCGTTCGGTCTCAACACCCCTCCGATTAGGGTCCGACATAACAGGACATCCTAGCCAAACACCACTAGACAATCCTAGATATGTCATCCAATAGTTTAGGAAGGTGTCCAGAGGGCATCTCCGGAAACATCCCATAATATTCCCGTAGTAGTCCAAGGACAGAAATGTCAAAAGGACACCTCTCCTTTCCAAACCATACTTAAGCATACACATGCATCAATTCATATCATCACATATATGGTAACTTCATATATGGAAAGAAATCAATAATTACAATCACTTGTATACAATTGGTAAGTAAATCATACATGAATCAATTTAATATGAATAAGTAATGCTACGTAATCAAAGTTATGCAACAGTAGTATATCATTGTAAGAATCTAATTTAGGAAACATGTCAATGATATTCAAATATAGAAACTAGATTCATGCTATCTATGTAATTAAGGAAATAACCATCCTTACCTTTTATAACTCGCAAAGGAATCCTAAGAAATCAAGTAAGATCTTGGCAAACTTGAGAAGGAGGTCCTAAACAAGTATATACAACATATTAGGAAAGATCCCTAACAGAAAAGATACCAAAACATCCAACACGGACCAACCGGAGTTGCTGTACTCATTGGTCGAGTGGATTGGTCGATGGTCCAACGACCAATGCAGAAAGATAGCCTAAAAAAACAGAGTTTTAAGATATGAAATCCGAATTTGGTGGTTCAAAAGGGTACTAATCAAGGGGTAAACTACATCAGTAGTATTCTAACATATAGGGGACTTCAAAACACCAATCAATTCAAGACTTCAAGATCCAAATTAGGAAACAAAAAGTTACCATAATTAGATCAACCATGGATCTTGATGAATTCGAAATAGAAATCAAAGACAAGAACAATAGGAGGATGGATCATTGCTTCAGGTAAAGGTATCATGAAAACATACTTAGATCTTCAAGGAACAAGGCTTAGAAGCATAAATCTAAATAAGGAAATAAAACCTACCATACATGTAACTACCATGCTTCATGAAGAACACATAGTATGGTAGAAGAGAACAACTAGAAATTGATAGATTATGGATCATGGAAAGTAAACACAGTAATTAACTACTAACATGATCAATAAAGAAGATCCAAAGAGATCAGAATTCAAATCAAGAGTTTAACAAGATTAGATCATGGTTTGATCATGATTCCTTCAAAAGCTTGCAATGATCATGGTTAAGATCATTGTTCTAGCCTCAAATCCTTAAGATGATCATGAGAACATGTTCAGAGATGTTTGCAACAGAGAATGCAGCATCTCTTCTACTGTCTCAACTCAAAAAGGAAAGAAAAACAAAGATGGAGGAGAAGAAGAGAGAGTAGACATACCTTTTGATGCAAAGGAAGAGTTTCGACGAAGATCCGTCAAGAAAACACCAAGGATGCAAGGGAGATGACTTGCAGAGGTCTTTGGTTCGTTCCAAAGAGTTTGGAGGCAGCAAATACGAAGTGGACTCGAGATTGGACTTAAATAGAGCAAGAAAAACCTAATTGCCAAAGACAGCACTCATTGGTCGAGTGGATTGGTCGACTGGTCCAGTCGACCAATCAGTCGACCAATGCTGACAGCAAGACCAAAACAGGGAAATGAAGGCCCAGATCAAATTCAATCCTAAAGGGGTTTTGTACACAAGTCAAGTGACTTACCTAATAGGTAGAAATGCCTTCAAACCAAGATAGAGAGCACTCCAAGTCCATCAACTAATCCGATCTTCATCAAGATTCAGTTTCCATAAATAGAACTTCATCATCAACTTTCATGGATTCAAAGCCAGACACCAAGTCCTCCACTGGGATGGCCCAAAGCTGACTTCTTACTTTACTCCGGGTCATCGGACCTACAAATAACAAGGTTTCCGGGTCAAGGTTAGGGCTGGGTTTTACAGTAGACATGCTTTAAGTCATAGCACCATACTTCTTTGGGTCGTCTGTCACTCTCCATTCCATATCTTGGGAATGCCAGGGGAATATCGGTAAAGTAATCTCAAAAACCATGGTAAGGGGATCGGTCACCGCTCTCTCACATCACCATTTGGTATAAGTATTGGCGCATGTCATAGTAAAGCCTAGCCCAATGCAAGTCATATACTCAGTCATATCATCTCAGATCCAGATACGTCCATTACTCGCCCCCGGCGATCCTTTCCGGTATCCTTCACACTAGAGTCAACGTAATCTGGGATTACGGACTCATCAACCCTATTGGTCATCCACAAATAGTAAACGGGAAGCTCTCACATCCTCTCACGGGTTGGTTACAGGTCTTGAGCGCCCGTGAGCCCAAGTCTATCCATTTGCAACCCTACCAATAAATGGTTCCCACAATGAGATTTATGACCTCTCACGGGTTGTTTACCAGTCTTGAGTGCCCACAAATCCCCACTGCTACCACGGGTCGTTCGATCTCAATGCCCTTCCGATTCGGGTCTGATACGACAGGGACATCCTAGCCAAACCACTAGACAGTCCTATGTATGTCATCCAATAACCCAGGAAAGAGTCGATAGGCACCTTCGGAGAACATCCCATACTATTCCCTCTGGTGCCCAAGGACAGAAGCGTCAATAGGACACTCCCCAATCCCAAGTTACACGTAGGCAATCACATATTCAAGTTCATCACTTCTCATGCATCCAATACATCTTCATAATACAAGTTAAATCATGATATTGAAATGAATCATCATAGACATAAGTAAACAAGAATAGCAATGTAACATGACAAGAGTATAAAGATTTCAATACTACTGTTCTAACACATATATCACAGCCTTATAACAATTAAAAGAAATCAAGAGATTCTGTTCATAAATAAGAACATAAATCATAAGTTGATGATCTATATGTTTATGGAGATAACCATCCTTACCTTAGGTTGAGTTGATGATGAATTGATTGTTAAGACCCTAAACAAACATCAATAATAAGTTAGAAAAGAAGTCGGGAAGATCGGATGTCAAACGGATCAAAACTGGCCAAGGTTGCTGTCAGCAACAAGTTTGGTCGATGGTCTTGGTCGATGGTCTTGGTCGATGGTCTTGGTCGATGGTATCGACCAAAAGGATCGACCAAAATTTCCTTCGAGGCAGAATAGTGGATTTTGGGGATTTTGGTCCGAAATTGGTCTTCCGGGGTTCGGATCGATCCGAAACTTGGAGGGATGATTAATAACAATGTAAGAACACTACCTAGCAAGTATTATCACAATCCAATGGTCCAAATGAAAACCCCCAAATTGAGGTCCTATGTTCTAAAGACAAGAATCCTAGCATTCATGAGAAATTGATGGAATTGAAAGGGAAGCTAGAGAATTAGTTGGGGAATAGGTTAGGAACATGATTACAATCATTTGCAAGCCAGAGATTAGACTAATCATACTCCACATCTCAGTTTAGTATAAGAAATCAAGTTGTTAAGCAAGGAATCATGGTAATGTATATGTAAGGATCAAGATGCAAGTGAGGCATAGCAAGAATGAAGGAAAAGCAAGTATAAATGGGAAGAGACATTCATGGCAAGGTGTTTGCAAGGTTGCAGCACCTTGGCCATGGTCTCATCAATAAAAGAAGAAGAGAAGTGAGTAGAATAGAGAGCAAGAGAGAGAATCATACCTTGGAAGATGATAGTTGAAGAAAAGAGACAATGATTATTGTAGAAGATCATCACCCAAGCCAAAGAGGAGCCTAAGAGGAGCCTTCCCACGTTCTCAGGTATTGAAATGAGTAAAATATCGTTCTAGGTTCGAGGTTTCACTTAAATAGATGAAGGAATATCCAAAAAGCATCTTTTTCTCGATTCTGGGTAACTTTGGTCGTTGGTTTTGGTTGATGGCATCGACCAAAAGGATCGATCAAAACAGGTAATAGGTTTCAGCAAAAAATCCAGAAATAGTTCAGCAACTTCGAACAAGGATTCGGAGGGCTATACAAGGTCAAATTGAGTGAGGTTTTCTCCTACAAGTCAATCAAGAAGTCTAGTTTCCAGAAATACCTTTGGATCAAGCATTGGAGGTCATTAGGTTCACCAACTAAGCTCACCTTCTTCGATGCACAAGCAGGATTTGCTAGACATTACAGATCTACCCTAAGGGAAAGGTCTAACATGGCTTCCTAAGGTTTTCAAAGATAATAATATTGAAATTAAGGTCCAACTTTTAAGGTCTAACATTGAACAAGTCTTTCTTTATCCCAAAATAAATCGGGTGTCCGGGCTAGTATTAAGGTCCAACTTTTAAGGTCTAACATTGAACAAGTCTTTCTTTATCCCAAAATAAATCGGGTGTCCGGGCTAGGTTTGGGCTGGATGTTACATTCTCCCCCCCTTAAAATAATTTCGTCCTCGAAATTGGGAGAGTACTAGGCTTCTAAAGAGATGGAGGTGTATCACTTTTACCTTGACCTTTCTTCTCCCAAAATCAAAGGAAAACAAACAACAATAAGTCTTTTGTAAGAAACAAGGAATAAATCTAACATGCTTTGAAATCAAATCAAAAATATGATCATGGCTTCAAGAAGACTTCACAAGGATCATGGCAAAGATCAATATGAAGATCATAAAACAATAAGAATGAAAAGAGATTGTAGAAGAGATGGTTGCAAGAATGCGGCATCTTCTTCTAAGTCTCAATCATAAAGAATAAAACATAGTAATAGTAGATCAATACAACACAAGTGAGGTTACTAACCTTTGATTAAGGAACAAGAGATGAAAGGTTTAAAGTCTTGGAACAATTAGAAGGAGTAACCAATCATGAAGATCACACTTGATTTCTCTTCGAAATCATCATGTGGAGAATTCACAAGGTTATAGGGTGTATGGAGGTCCACTCTACAACAGCATAGGGTAGAAGGATCATTATAGAGTGCATGGAGATCCTCTATACAATAGCATGTATAGAAAAATCAATCATGGGAATGACTTAAGATCACTCTCTCATCAAAGGGAAGAAATTAGAAGGGGAAAAAGATCAGCTTTGAGATAAACTTCCACCAAATGAAACTAGGCAACTCATACAACAGAGAATAAATCGAATAATGCATATGGTAGGTATGGATTTGGCACAGTAGCAAGGTTAGGATTAGGTGGGATTTCACACGTTGGATCTTAATAGATAGATCCGTTGAGTGATAAACTTCTACTAGTTTGGACTAGTAGAGGACTCCTAGGATAACCCGACTGTTATCTGATGGTTATCCATACGATAGTGATGAGTGACAGCCGCTGAATTCTGCTAGCCATCATTAAGTTAATTAACCTACTCCAAAAGTATCGGATTAGGGCGTGCTTGTGGTTGATTTAGTTTTCTTCCTCAGCAAGCTACCTCCTGAACCCGGCTCGCTAGGAAGCGAGTCGATTCCCTTCATCTCGACCAGAGTCGAGGATCGAACCAAGAATGAACCAAGGTCGATCATATTTTCTCCATATCAGCATCAAATTGATGAATCATATTATGAAATTATAAGAGTAACTAAAACCTGTTTAAGATAAGTAACCACAATTTCGGAGAACCAATTAGGATTTATGCCCGAAGATCTACGATGGAAGCTATTTACCTTATCAAAAGAGTTATAGAAAAGTATAGAAAGTGTAGGAAAGATCTTCATATAGTCTTTATTGACCTAGAAAAAGCTAATGATAAAGTCCCTAGAACGTTATTTTGGAAAGTACTAGAGAAAAGAAATTTTGCAAGCAAATATGTGAACCTAGTTAAAGATATGTATAATGTTTATGTGACAAGTGTAAGAACAGTAAAGGGATAAGGTGGTGAATTTTCAATTACAGTTCGGCTACATCAAGGATCAGCTTTAAGCCCAAACTAATGTGTGCTTATAATAGATGAATTAACCAAAAACATTCAAGATAAGGTTTATTGATGTATGTTTTTTCCTGATGATATTGTGTTGATAGATGAGACATAACTAAGGATTAATACCAAGTCAAAATCATGGAAAGAAGCTTTGGAATCCAAAGGATTTAAACTAAGTAGAACAAAAAAAGAATATCCAATTTGTAACTTTAATCACGATCGGGCGGATGATGAGGTGATGAAATTTATGAGAAGAAAATTCCTCAAAGCGATTATTTTAGGTACCTTGGCTTAGTCATAAATAAAAATAGGTGATATAGAGGATAATGTTTCACAAAAAAAAAAATTTAAATAGGGTAGATGAATTGGAGAGGTGCATTTATGGTCTTATATGATCGGCATATCATTTAAAGCTCAAAGGAAAATTCTAGAAGACTCTTGTACGACGGCGACCAAGAACACGCAAGTAACAATCAAGTAATAAATGATAAGAAAGATCGATCCCACGGAGAATTATATCCTAACCAATGTAAAAATAAAATGATTTAAATGAAATTAACAAGGGAGGTGTTTGTCAACAATAACCAAATGACAGTAAAGAAAACAAGGAACAAAATGTAGATTGAGCAATGGAAGAAACAATTGAGTGACAAGTGGAGGAATCAAGCCCCCCAAAATAACACAAAACAAAGCAAACACAACCCCAAGATAAATCAAGAACGGAATGAATGGCAACATGGTATCCAATACACAAAGCTAGCATCCAAACAACACGCAACCGAAGAATGAATTAAGAATGCAAAAACCCAACCAACAAGGTAAGTGAGGAAGGGATCCTACCCAACCACAAAACACAACCAATAAAGATGATGCAACTCACACAACAACAAACACCAGACCAAATCCAATTAATGAAACAAACATCATTCAAGAAAGATCATCAAGAACGAAATAGTCAATATAACATGCGAACATTAACGAAAGGGAGCAATAAAACAAAGAACACAGATAGTTACATATCAAAATCAGGTAGGACACACATCCCAACACACAAGATTAGCCCATTAGGAACAAAGCAAAAACCAAGAAGGACAGAGACAGAAAAAAGAAGATAGAGTATAAAACAAGAATAAACAAGGCCAAGCCCACAGAGCCCAAACCCCAAGAAACAGAACCCAGCAGCCCGCTCCACAAGGCAGACCACCCCTCCCCACCCCACAACCTGGCGAAACCCCCGCCCCGCCCCCCCCCAAAAGCCAACAAGGAGACGGCCAAGGATAGAACCCCCCCGAGATCAAGGGCAAAACCACAGATTTACAAGAATAGCCACAAGAGCCCGGCAATCCAGAATGGATCGAGAAAGCCCGTGTGAGCAAGCACAACAACCACAACAAAGTAGAGGACATGTTCTTTATGACCACAAACACCAAAAAGAAGGGAAATTCATGCAAGTGACAAAATGAACTAAACAAATGAACATATTGAGACTAATAAAACAACACCTAATGATATATCACTAAAACAAAGACAAAATACTCCTAAATCAAGCCATCTCAAGTATAAAAGTTATAAATCTTAACTCTATTTCATAGAGTTATCAACGACCAGCTATGATGTGCAGTGCAAAGTGTTTGGGGAAAAGCTATAATAACCATAAGAGAAGTGGTGAGAAATGATATGCATAGCTTATGCCCTATATCTAGTATGGCCACAAATAGAGTTGATTGGAAGACAAGAATCCATATAGCTAACCCCATTTAGTTGGAACAAGGCTTGTTGTTGGAGTTCCCAAAACACCTCCCAAACATGAGGTAAGTCATTCCCCCCAATCCTAGTGATCTCATATCCTAGTTAAACCCCATTTTAACCGTGAGACTACAAGATATGAATATTTTTTTCTTGAATTTTGATACTTTCGAAAACCCCACAAATAAGATCCTTCATATCATATAATTTCACCATCCAAACCCAACCAAACTTGGGGAATCATATCCCTATATTATTACCTATATTCCCTCCAAGTTTAACCCATTATGACCCTATAAACCCTAGTTTCCCATCTCAAGGAATTTACCCCATATCTCCCATGGGAAGTATCCTTGAATATTTATGGTCTTCATACCACAAAGTTGTACCTTAACCTTTTTTCCGAAAAACTAACCTAACCAAATCCATCCTTACTATCAAAATCATCCCATCATAATCCGTATCACAAATAACCCCCATATCCCGTAATTGAAATTACTAGCAAAATCATCCCATCATAATCCGTATCACAAATAACCTCCATATCCCATAATAGAAATTTCAAGAAACCCTTTCTTGATTGCATGAGTTAGTTCTTTGAAAAGAACTTCCAAGAAGTGACCCCTCATTAAATTGGGGCTGCAACAACCCATGTCACAAATAACCCCCTTATCCGATAACTAAAATTTCAAGAAACCCTATCTTGGTCGCTAATGAGTCCAAAATATGTTAAGCCTCTGAATCTACGAAGATAATCTGCAAAACAGGGTTAGACGTGGCCTGACCGTGGGGGTCGGGAGGCCACCTCCGAAGGCTAAGTCAGTTACTGAACTGATTACAAAGCTCTGGCAAGTGGCAGAGCGTAAATTTGAATACGAGTACTTGGGAAGTGATTCAGATACCTCTGGAGTGAATAAGTCACTCGTTCATATAGATTTTACCTTCAATTCTCGACCGTTGGGTGAGTTCTCGATCTCTAAAGGTGACCGTCCGATTGTAGGGTTTTACCGCTAATATTCAGGGTTTGCAGGTAGTTACCAACCTTAGCACGATTCCCTCTCCGCATCGACGGTAGTTGCTTCCTATAAATTAGTTCAGCCTTCCGCAAGATTCAGGAGGTCGTTTGTGGCTTGTAACCATAATGTGGCGCCCTCACACGAAAGTGGGATTAGGTTAAGGTGGGTCCCGATCGTGGTCTAACCGAGGCAGAATGGGCGAACCCGGTTTAACGGGTTCGGTATAATTTTCTTCACATCATTTGCCCCGCAGACCGAGCATTTGGGCAACATCTTTGCTTGAATGCTTGGTTTGATTCGTTCTTTACCAAACACGAGTGGAGACAAAAAGTCTTGTCCTAATAAAATATCTTCGCATTTAATGCCCCTGACACCTACTTCCAGTGGGGTGCCGTCGAGCCGTCTGAACTCCTCGCTCCCCGTGCAATGTGCGCCATGTGGCACTCGGGGAGGCGCTGATGTTACCTTTTTTCATTCAAACCGTCATGTCTTAAATATTTATCATCATTACTAAATCTCTTGAACCGTCACGTGATCTTGTTCGTCAATTGAGTTCCATCTCATTCGTCCATTTAAATTTTGAACCTATAAAAGGCTTCTCCTGCTTCATTTCTTCTTTTCACTTCTGCACTTTTGTCTTTACTCAGAAATTGTTCTTGCTTTGAAGTTCCTGCTCTTGCAATTTATCCTTTCTTCTTCAAGTTCAAGTGATTTTTCTCCGAGTTCAAGCGATTCAATCACAAGTAAGTTTCCTCTGCCTTTCCTTAGTTATATTCTTGTTCTTCTTTGGTGCATTCAGGTTACTAGCTTCATTTCTGCTAATTTATTTTTTCCTTCTTCACCCAAATCCTCTTTTGCTCCTTCTTTCTTTGATAATGGGTAGTGATAAAACCTCATATGATGACTCCGTCAGTTGTATGATTGAGCAAGATGACTCTGCTGAACAGGCGAGTCATACTGCTTCCGTTGAACTCTCCGGTGATTGGGATGAAAGAATCACCGAACACTGGTTACGTTTTCGCTTCTGCAATCCCTAGGGATCCCCCAGGCAATGCCCCTGAGACTCAGGGGACTTCTTCAAAGAAGAGGAAGGCTCCTAAGAAATCGGCGGCCAGGAGTTCCCGACCGTCCAAGAGACCTTCCACCAGTCCTTCTTCCTATGATTCCAAGGTTCGTCCTGCTGAAATCGAAGGAATCCACTTTGATTATTTCATCCCCCCACCTACGTTATTCGAGTGCCGAACTTGAATGAAATAGTTGACTTAAACCCTCTCGGAGAATTTTCAATCTATACCGAATCCCTTAAGAGTGGGGTTCGGTTTCCGCTTTATTCTCCTTTGATTGCCGAAATCCTCGACCATTAGGAAATTTGTCCTGGTATGCTCCTCCAGAACAGCTGGAGGCATATTATTGGCTTCTTGGGGCTCTGTCACGATCTCGGGATAACCCCTTTTCTTTCTATTTTTGTCCATTTTTATTGTATGAGTAAATCCAATCCCCCCGGATGGGTGTTTATCTCCAAATGCCCAAAGGGTGATTTTGGGTGGCAAGGGGGAATCCTTGCTGAAGGTACCTATCCTTCAAATCACAAAGGGTGGCGTCAAGGATTCATTTTCTATCGCATGGAAAAACCCAGACTCCTTTACCCAGACTCCTTTACCCAGCTCAATCGTGCTCCTTTTCTGTCCGATGCTGAGGATAAAGCAATTTGGGCCATCAAAGCAATCCAATCGCATCAAGAAATCCATGGGTATGCCATGGAATACGAAGCAGTCCTTCGTTACTCAGGCTTGACCCATGGTGAGCGCTCGAACTCTCTTTTCCTCTTTGTATATATATTTTTTACTCTTGTTATTCTTGTGATGATTCTAACTCTTCTCTTTGATTTTGCAGTGCCTCCCAAGTTTAACCCGAACGTTGTGAGGGCTTTGGCGCAACAGAAATTTGCTGTTGTGGAGGAGAGGGTTCCCCGAAAGGGGAAAGATAAAGATGCTCTTGAGGGTTCTCCTAACCCGAAGGGGGCTTCTTCTACTGCTGCTACCCCGAAGGGGCTTCTAAAAATAAGGCAGGATCGTGCTACCAAAGGAAAAGAGACGGTGGAGATTGCTGAGTCCACCCACAATAATTTCGCTCTCGTCAAGAGGAGACTGGAGTTGGTTGATGATGCTGCTTCCAAGAGAAGCAGAACTGACCGAGGGGAAGTCTACGTTCCCAAGTGGAAGGTGGGTACTCGGGGCACAGTTTCCCGCGATACGGAGGCCTCCATCAATTGGGCGGTCAATGCTCTAGCTCCGAGCGATCGGGTGGAACTGGACGCTATGCCTGATGAGGAACTGGTGAACTCCAACATCAGGTGTGTCTCGAACTTCGTGTATCTTGGGAAATTCCATTATGCTTGTTGTCTTATTCTCGATCGTATTTTGAATGCAGGGTCCTGACAGAACACTTCCATCGTCAGATGGAAATGAATCTTCGGATTGGTCGCCTCAGCGCTCGGGCCAAGTGTAGTGATGCCCTTGCCGAGGCCAAGAGTCAAGAGGCCTTGAAGTTGTCTGAGGAGGTCACTCGACTTTGTCCTTCTACCGGGGAGCTGGTGGTTGCAAAATCAAGAATGGAGGAGATGGAGAAGGAGTTGGGACAACTGAGGACGATTGTCAAGACTTCAGAGTCCAAAATTAGTGACCTCATTTGGGAGAGGCAAGAGCTAGAAGAAAAGCTAGAAGCTGCTATTGGTCCCGAGCATCTTGAAGATCTGGATCCCGAGATTCAGAAGGCTTGCATCAACAAATATCTGAATAGTAAGCTGTTTAGTCAGCTGCTCAATTTATACAACTTGGTGGCGTATCGAGCGGGCATTAATGAAGTTTGGAAGAGTGTACTGGCGGCCGATCCTACTTTCCCAATCGAGGAGCACAAAGATCTTATTTATGAAGAAATCTTTGAGGCACTGCAGCAGCCTACCCCAAGTTGGGTTTTGGAGAAGGATAACCCTGCTTTGACAAATCCGAACGTTGAGGGGTACCTTAGCGATTCTCCTCCTATGACTCCCGAACGAGAGGGTATGGAGGAGAACGTTGCCCAACTAAACACCCAGAATCAAGCCCCTAAAGATCAGATTCCCAAAGCCATCGTCGACCAAGTCCTTGATCCTCTTGTAGACTTGTAATAATTTTTTGAATTTTGTAAGAATTCTTGTATTTTCTTTTATTTTTATAAGGGTTGGCCCTCCCTCTCAGGCCTTTTGTGTTAATGAAACTCTATCCTTCTGAGATTTCTTTTCCTGTTTGTCGTAATCAACTTAAAAGATACCCATAAGTTTCTAGAGGACTCATTCGGTCTCGATGCTTTGTTGTTAATGTACTCGGGGATTTCGTAGAATTCATCTTTTCCGAAGGAATCTGTTGGCTTTCGGTGAATGTTACTTAACTATTCGTCTTAAGCTAAGCTCCCGATTACCAGGCTCTTGAACCTTCATTGATCATGTACTTGATCCCTTCAATAATGAGTGAAATTCGTCTACTAACACCTGAGGCTCTATTCTTGCTTAATGTGTAACTCGGACGTTCACAAGTCGAGAACTCAAAACCCTCGATTTCTCGAACGGCTTATTTGGGTAAGCTTCCCTAGGAAGTTCAAATGTTACCTCACATTAATTGCTTTGATTGATGGTTCACTTCTCAAGTCAGCCATCTTCGTAACAGGCGTCGGAAGTACCACGTGGATGGATTTGACAAGTTTAACTTCTTCTTTTGCCAAATCCAAAGGGTCGCTAATGGCTGACCGTTGATCTTTGATTGGACGTTCGGCATTTGAACCGTCAATCAATCTCTACCCTTGATTTGATTGGATCGTTTTTCCATGCTTTAAACTTTTGAGGCTATTTAAAGCCATTTCTTTATCCTCAACTTCGTCTTATCATTTCGTCTTTTCTTCAGTGTTTGAAGCCAAAGGAGCTGCTTCCACCCATTTGGTAAAATAATCGATTGCTACAATTAAGTACTCTCTTCCTCCTGATGCCTTCGAGAACTTTCCCACTAAGTCAATTCCCCACATTGCGAATGGAATTTGGTTAAGAATTGACATTAGGTCGTAGGGTGCAGCTTTGACACTTTCAAATGGACTTGACATTGATTGCAAAACCGAACGTACCTCATGGCATCCTCTTGTATCTTGGGCCAATATAACCCGTGTCGGAAGATCTTATATGCTAATGCTCGGCCGCCCATATGTGCTCCGCATATTCCTTCGTGAACTTCTGCCAAAGCGATCATTGACCCTTCCGGTCCTATGCATTTGAGTAATGGCCCAGCAAAAGATCTTCAGTAAAGCCTTCCGCTTTGGATTGTAAATATGGCTGCACGAACCCTGATTGACCTTGCTTCTTTTGGATCTTCGAGAAGTTTGTTGTCTTGAATGTACTCAACGATCGGGTCCATCCAGCATCTTTTACTTTCGATATAAGACACCCCATTTGCTTGAGCACTTGGAAAGCTTAATTCTTCAATGTAAACCGATGGTTCTAAGGTCTTTTCCTTAGCATTGGCCAACTTGGAAAGTTCATCCACCATAGTGTTTTCCTTCCTCGGGATCTGACATACTTTAACATCCTTGAATTCCTTTCGGAGGGTTTGGATTAGCTCTTGAAATTTCTGTAGCCGAGGCTCTTTTATCCCGTACTCTCCTTCCACCTAGTTGACTATGAGCTGGAAGTCACTATATGGTTATTTCTGTGATTGCCAAAGCTTTAGCTAGCCGAAGGCCAGCGATGAAAACCTCATATTCAGCTTCATTGTTATTGGCTTCTAATCCGAACCATAAAGCATATCGAATAAGAAACCTCCTGGACTTTTTAATAAGACCCGTGCTCCCGATCCATACCTGTTGCTCAAGCCGTCGACATAGATATTCCACATGCTTGGGAGAATGGGCTCATGATCTTCTTCGATCAGGGAAGTAGATTCTACTACAAAATCTGCTAAAGCCTGGGCTTTTATGGCAGTTTGGGGTTTGAAGTCCACTTGGAATTCCCCAAGCACTATCGACCATGCGACCATTCTTCTGGATAAATCAGGCTTAAACAAAACTTTTTAAAGAGGGAAATTGGTCAATACCTCAATTACATGCGCCTGGAAGTATGGCCTGAGCTTTCGAGCTGCTATCATAAGTGCCAAAGCCTGCTTCTCAATCGCCAAATATCTTGTTTCTGCTCCAAGAGTACATGGCTGACATAATAAATGGGCCACTGCTTTTTTTCTTTCTCCCGAATGAGGACCGCACTTACGGCCAATCGTGAAGATGCCATATATATCTGTAAGGTTTCTCCTTTCTCAGGTCGGGAGAGCAAGGGTGGCTGCCCAAGCCTGATTTTTAGATCCTCGAATACCTTCTGGCATTCGTCTGTCCATCTAGCTTCTTTATTCCCCCTTAAATATTTTAGAGCTTTGAAGAAAGGTAAGCATTTTTCTCCTGATTGTGAAATGAATTGCGTTAATGCAGCGATTCGTCCTGTTAAGCATTGCACATCCTGAACGGTCTTGGGGGGCTCCATGTTGAGCAAGGCTTGTATCTTGATCGGGTTAGGTTTGATTCCTCTCTGGGAAACCATAAACCCTAGGAATTTACCCGAAGATACCCCGAAGGCACATTTCTCTGGGTTCAGCTTCATATGGTATTTTCTTAAAACAGAAAATACTTCTTTGAGATCTACGATGTGCCCCGTTCATTTGAAACTTTTTACCAGTATATCGTCTACATATGCCTCCATATTTTTCCCGATCAAGTCACTAAAGATCTTGTTTACTACCCTTTGGTAGGTAGCTCCTGCATTCTTTAACCCGAACGACATGACTTTATAGTAAAAACTTTCCCGATCAGTCATGAAAGCCATGAATTCCTCATCTTCCTTGCTCATTAGGATTTGGTTGTAACCTGAATATGTATCCATAAAACTTAACGTTTCATATCCTACGGTTGCATCGATCAAGAGATCTATTCGGGGAAGCGGGTAACAGTCCTTCGGGCATGCCTTATTAAGATCTATAAAATCAGTACACATTCTCCACTTCCCGCTCGACTTTTTTACCATTACAACGTTGGCCAGCCATGTCGGGCACTCTATGACTTCAATAAAACCCGAACTCTTTAATTTCTTGACCTCTCCTCTGATTGCTTCATGCTTCTCAATCGAGAAGTTTCGTCTTCTCTGAATCACCGGTTTGACGTTCAAGTTAATCTAGAGCTTATGTTTGGCCACCGCTTGATCGATACCTGACATGTCATCGGCCGACCAAGCGAACAAGTCATGTTTTCCCGAAGGAAGGCCTTTAATTTTTCCTTAAAATCTTATGGCTGCTCGGATCCAATATGAGTTGCTTTTCTTTCGTCTCCCGACTGCAAAAGGATCCATTCCAATTTCTCCACTGGTTCGGGCCTCTACATAGCATCTTCATCACGATCATCCCTTACCTCAATTGGTAAGGCTGTGGCTTTCTAAGGTCCATCTTTATCTTTGAGATATGCAACGTAGCACTGTCGGGAAAGTCTCTGATCTGAAGTTACTTGGCCAATTCCTTTATTGGTTGGAAACTTTATCTTCATATGTCTTGGTGAGACAATGGCACCTAACCTTGTTAGGGAAGGCCTGCCGAGAATAACGTTGTAAGTGGGAAGTTCCCAAACAACTAAGAAATTTACCCGAATGGTGGCTTCTTTAGGGAACTTCCCACTGAAAGTCCAATTGAATCGATCCTTCTGCCATAACTAAGGAACCAGCAAAACCGTAGAGATGTGTGGATGATGGCTTTATTAGATCCTCTTCTACCTTCAGCTTTAGATATGCTTCATAAGATAGAAGATTTGTGAAGATCCGTGGTCGACTGGAACCCCGTGTACCTCTAGACGTCCAAGTTCAACTTTAATTACTATTTCGTCATCATGAGGTGTACACACGCCCGCTCGTCGTCTTCATCGAACATGATGGGATTCTCTTCTAATTTCTCTCCGTTTTGGGACTCTCCCGATCCGATGAACTTGGACCTTGCTTTCAGTTTTCTGAGGAACTCGGGTTCGGGACCTCCAAATATAGTAAGGATGGGAGATCGACTAGGACCGATTACCTCCTTCCCCTTTTTTGATTTGGGAGTTTTAGCCTAACAATCTCTACTCCTCGATTGCTCCCTCTTTTCAGCGGTCGTCCTCTCGCTCGTTTTCTTGCCCTTTCACAAAACTAGACAAGTGTCCCCGATTTATCAGCCTTTCTATGTTAGCCTTCAGTGTCTCGCACTCGTTTGTGTAATGTCCATAGTCTTTGTGAAAACGACAATACTTCTCCATATTCTTCTCTCCTGGTTTTGCTATCATCTTCAGCAGCCATTTCAAAATGTCGTGATTCTTAATCTGCATCAAGATTTCTGATCAGGGAGCATTCAGTGGCGTGTAGTCATCCTGATCAAGAGATCACCGCCTCCAGGTAGAACGTGGTTTCCTTGCCCGATCATGGCTGGGCTGCTTCAGCTTATGGCTCCTTTTGGGAACCTTTGGCTCTTTGCTAGGAGCCTTCGTCTCCCGTTGACGTGCGTCAAGTATTTCTGTCACTTCTGCCTGTTTTTGACATCGTTGTACCAACTCTAAGTAAGTAGAAGGCATATCTTGAAGTAGTAACTCTAGCAACTTTTGGTTTGTCAGCCTAGTGAATAAGGCAGTTTTAGCTACTTGTTCATCCAAATTTTCGATCTCCATAGAGGCAAAAAACCAGGAGTAGGGGGAACCATTAAGCTTTATAGAGAAAAATGCAAAGGAAATAAGGCATTTAATCATGTCACAAAATTTGGAATGAAACCCAAGGCACTTTAAAACTTTTAGCAGAACACTCCATTCCACTCTATCATACACCTTTGACACATCAAGTTTCAAAGCCACAAACTCCTATTTAGCCAGAGTTTTTTTCATAAAATGAACAACTTCCTGAGCTATCAGAATATTGTCAGTAATTTACCTACCAGGCACAAACGCACTTTGTAGTGGGGAAATAATATCATGGAGAAAGGGTTTTAGCCTCATTGCTATTAATTTAGCAATAATTGTGTATGAGACATTACACAGGTTGATAGGTCTAAAATCTGAGACCTGACAGACATTCTCCCTTTTAGGGATGAAACAGAGCAAAGTGTGATTAGTCCCAAGGGGTAACCAACAATTATTGAAAAAGTTAGCAGCTAACTATACAATATCAGATTGAACTAACTCCCAGAAATGTTGAAAAAAACAAGCTTGGAAACCATCAAAACCTGGGGCCTTAAAAGCCCCAATAGAGAACACAAAAGAATGAAGCTCCTCCAAGCTAGGGCAACAAGTCAAAGAAGGGTTATTCACAATCGAGTAAATAGGGGGGAAAAGCATGTCAATAAGAGGAGGAATATCAGGATTGCTAGAGGTATAAAGATCTTGCATAAACTTAGCAAAACAGTTAGCAATACCTATAGGGTCATGGATGTACTAATTATCATGGAGAATAAATTCATATTTTCTCTTCTTCAGATGGAATTTAGAAGCATTATGATAAAACTAATATTCCTGTCTCCATCCCAAACATATTGGAGTCTAGACTTTTGGAACCAAAAAGATTCTTGGGCCCATATACCCACCTCAACTAGTCTCTCTTTTGGTAATAGAGATTCAAATCAGGGTCAAAGCAATTTTCAATAGCAAGCAATTCCATCTCAATCCTATCGCAAATGTTATGCACATAACCAAATTTTGAAACATTCCAACCTTTAAGGAAATTAGAAAGCGAGGCGAGTTTAGATGAGAGAAAGCCCTCCTCCAACCCACTCCAAACCTTACCAACATCTGAAGAGAAGTCAGGATGTCCCTACCAAGCCAATTGATAATGAAAGAGTTTTCTTCCTGAGAAAAAAGAACCATAAGTGTTAATGAGAATAGGTGAATGATCTGAACCAATTGTAGGTAATTTTGAGAGTTTCAGATTGGGTAAAGAAGAAAGGAAGTTTGGACAAGAAAAAGCTTTGTCGATTACTTCTTTCGTGAGATGGGGGGGTTGCTTGTGGTTTAACCATGTATAAGTGGGACCATCACCAGCGACTTCAGATAGGTGAAAATCTGAAATGAGATTACATAAAAAAGGAAGAGCTGGCGATGGTTTGAATGTGCCCCCCCCCCATTTGTCAACAGGCGAGATCAGCTCATTTATATCCCCACAAATGACAAAAGGATTCAATTAGCAATCCGGCAAAATGATTCGAAGAAAATAAAATGGGGGTTGACTGACGTTGGTTAGAAAGGATCCAGTAACCACCTTGAAAACCCCTAGATCCCATGCTGGGGACTTCATGCACAGACTCATAGCCTTTTAGAGCGCCCATGAAACGTTTGTGGATGTTGCCGAAGATCTTACACTTAGGTTCGCAAAGAAATATAAGTTTAGGATTGAATTTCCTACAGAGTTTTTCCAATCTCAAGAGCGTAAATTTCCCATTAATGCCACGAACATTCCAACTAAAAAACAACATTTTAGACTTGTTCTCTCTCCACCAGCACACAAAAAGAAGTCAAGGCCACCACACTAGAGTAGCAGATAGAGAAAGCAAACAAGTGATACAACCAACTACAAAGTGAGCATGATTAAGGGTAGAACACATGAAGGTTACCAGTAAAGACCTGGAAGAGTACACATAGTGAGCAACCATAAGAGGTTAGAAATCTGCTAAATATGTGATTATTAAAAAAGAGAATTAGCAAAGTTGCGAACACCTTGAAATAGATGAGAACAGCATATAAAATTAAAATTAGCAAAAATATCAAGATACCACAAGAAATATGAGACAGGGGTCACTTGGTTGTCCAACAAGGTTTGATCCAGAGTTGGTGCTTGGTAAAAAGCATTGGAGAAGGGGTGGAGCATGTTTTGATTTGCCCTATCATAAATTCTCATCAAGATATCATCTTTCATGGAGTTCAGCAGGGAGTTGGGATTGATGGAGTTAGAAAGAAAGGTGTTGCAAAGGTTTGGAAAGATTCCATAGGGTCAAAGTCCTGTACTACGTTGCTCAAGGAACGCTTCCTCTTGCGGGTTGGATGTCCATGTTTAGCCCTCCAATTCTAGCTTGTCTCGAACGGTTCATCCTTCGGGTCTCCCAATCCACCCTATTCATTTTTTGAAAGAAAAGCCAATATCGTTTTAATGATCATCAACCATGATGATATGAGGTCTAGTAGAAGTCGGGACCAGTTGCTTTAGTTTATCTGTTCTCTATTGGTTATGTCATGTAGTAGTTGATGATGATGGTAATGGGGGGAGTGTGGAAAGGCCCAAAAGCAAAAAAGAGTCCATTATGACTCTCCAACCATGGCATGAAAGATCTTCACAACAATGTTTTCTTCTTTTACAGTCAATAATGTATTTGTTATAATGATGATTGTAAAGGGTCTTGGATGGATTGTGAAAAGTAGCACATTAGATTTTGCTGAATTGATGTTGAAGATAGGTGAATGAAGAATCCTTCAACTAGTATTATAAAAGATCGTTACACTAGACTACAACTACTAGTAATTGCGAAATGGTTTTTCTCTATTATGACTACTAGTGTTACTTTTTTTTCCCCAAACAATTTTTGATAAATGTATAAAATTAAAAAACGAAGAAAATAGTAACGAAAAGAGCTAAGGGATATGATCATTGAGCCAAGGAGGGGAAACTTTCTTCATTTATATTTTTTCCTTATATTTGTTATGATGATGGTTGTAAAGGGTCTTGGATGAACCTTGAAAAGTAACATTGACGACTTTGCTAAATCGATTTTAAAAACGGGTGAATAAAGAACTCCTTCTCGTAGTATTACAAAATATTATGGATAATTACTGTTGCCCCCTTTATTATAGCTTTGATTGCTATTTTATCCCTTATAATTTTTGAAATTACTAATCTAACCTTAGACTTTACCTATAACTACTGTTACCCTCTACCTTTAAATTCCATTAGTTAAGTGATGACATGTCAATTTTTATTTATTAAACCCTAATTTGGTGTTATTTTTTAGTTTTTGTTATTTACTTTTTGTTTTTTTGGAAGTTGAGGTTCATCCGGGCCAAGGGAACTGTCTGCAAGGATCAAATCCATGACCTCTTCACTGAGAAATATTGATCTTTACCACTCTAGCAATCCTGCATTGGCAGAAAAAATAAAAAAGGCAAAATATATTTAAATTTAGTTTTTGTTATTTACTTTCGAATTTGATGTTCTCAATTTTAAGAGGTTCTTACTTCCATTAGATTTTCAGTTATTTACTATCTAATTTGGTGTTATCAATTTTAGGAAATTCATTTTCTTAGCAAAAAAATTAATTTAAGTACTATTTTTTTCGAATTCAAAATAATAAAGATACAACTCTAAAATTGGTACTTGATAGGTTTTTTTCCTAGCTAGTCGATATTGTTTTTCCATTTCTTAATTTTATAAGGATAAAATAAATATTAAATATGCAATTGCAAACCAAAAAGAAAAAGAAAAATATGCAACTGTAATTGTCTCTTTAATACGATTTGAATTGAGAGGAGCAATAGGTCCTTTTAATAATTAAGCTATAGTATAGCCGACAACAATAATTATCTCAAAAGATTATCAATAATAATTTCTTTTTCCGGTAGAAATTATACTAGACTTACTATAAATTACGAAATGGTTTTCTCTATTATGCACCGAACGTTTTATTTTTTTTCGTTTTCATTCAAAAAGATTTTTTCCAATTATTTTGGTAAATAGATCAAAATAAAAAAGAAAAATGGTATATCTCTGAGCGAAGGAGTGGAAATGCTCTTCATTTATATTTTTCCCTATATTTAAATCCAAAAAAGTCCAGCTACGAGAGAGACCTTCGACGACGAGAGCGCTGCGACGAAACACAGCGGAAACCTCTTCCATTCGACAGACAGGTAGGTATGTTGATCTCCAAACTCTCTTTGATTTCCCTTCAAACAGTCGAATGATTGAGGGTTTTGTTCCGTTGATCTCCTTCTGGAAGAAGTGTTTTCCTTTTGTTTGATCCGATATCAGAACGAACGGTTTAGACTTTAGGGTTATATGTCCCCATATCTGTGTCTTCGTAGGTTTTTTCTGTTCCTATTTAAACTTTCTTGGCTTCTTTGGTAGTTAGTTTTTTTGTTCCTTCAAATATCTTCACTCTGTTAGTTTTTCTATAATGCCTAGTTTGGCAGGAGTTTGTGCATACACTTTTAATTATTCAATCCTTATTTTGTGCTTAATAAAACTAGAAAATAGTTTATACATTCATCGTGCCTCCCATCATCCGTGACTCGATTCGCACCAAAGTACTTCTTGAAATTTTGATTATGGGATTCTGATTTTCAGTATGCTACGGTAGATTCCTCTGTTTCTTCCTTGTATCTTGAATAAGATTGACAATCAAAACAAATAATACTCACATAATGGATGTGCCGGAATCATAAATAATAGCCGATTGATTCGGTAAATTTGGTAGCTTAACTTTCAAATGCATGAATCAATGTCGATTCTAATCAAGATTCTTGGGTTCACTGGCGAAACTTCAAAATGGAAATAAAAGTTACTGAGCATAAAGCAGTCATATAATATAACTTGGAATAGTCTGAGCTCTTCGCTTGATCTATTTCTAAGTTTTGAATGGTCTGAGCTCTTTGCACGATGCACACTAAATACCTTCTTGAAATGTTGATTATGGGATTCTTATTTTCAGTATGCTATAGTAGATTGCTGTGTTTCTAGCTCGTACCTTGAATAGGACTGACAATAAAAAAAAAATGATTCTCACATATTGGATGTGCCAGAATCATCAACTATATTAGATTAATCAAGATTCTTTGCTTGATGAAATTACGCTTAAATTTTGGAGTTACATGGTTGTTAGAAACACCAATATGATTATTTAGCTCATGTTTGAATAATCTAATTTGATATGGAGAATTACAATTTTGTAACTGAATATTATCTGCTATATTTGGATTGGTCTGCACAAGTTCCTTTTCTTTTTGTTCTTTCCCTCCTCCCACCTTCCTGGGGGTGGGGGATTGTTATTGTTTGCTGATGTCTCTTTTCATTTCAAGTTTACTTTGGTTAGGAAACAAGCAATTCAATTTAGGGGGCAATGGTTATGAGTTAAATGTGAGTACTTTCTCATTCATTTTAGTGGCAATAAATTTGAAAGCCTTAACCCAAAACCAGACCTACTGAGCTCAGCTCAGCCCAATCCAAGCCCTCCCTAATTAGGTTGGCACAGATTGACCTTGATTGACCATGAACTGCATGCGATCTAGGGTCTGGCTAACCCTGACCTTGATGCTGACCTTTACTAGCCTGACCTTTGACCTTGACCCTATGATGTAGTTCTGGCCTTTTAGATTGGTAGGAAACCAACTAGAAACTGATAACTAAAGGTTGAACTAAATTTTAATGAAGGGAATTGAGCGGGAATGATTCATCAGCAATAATTAGGGATAGGATTTGTATTTTTGAAAGAGGGAGATGAAGGAATTCAGGATTTAGGATGGTCAATTTAGGATGGGACTTGGATTGTGAGGAGAATTGAATCAAAGAAAGGGGCTGTTTTAACGGTCGGTTTGATCTAAGATGAGTTCAGGGGTTTGGGGAAGAAATTTTGAGAAGGGGGGAAAAGTAGGGGTGTCCAAGGGCTTGGTTGGGTCGGGCCAACCTTGAACCCTAACCCAAAACTAGAGGTTGAAATTGAAACCCAAACCCTACCCAACCCTGTTAGGGTTTAGAATTACCAACCCTAGCCTAACCCTAACAAGGCCCCCCAACCCGGCCGCCTTGATTAGCCTTGATAGGGTTGGGTTGGCCCTAATTAACCCTGACCCTAAACCCTAGTTTTTATTTTTGAAAAAAAAAGGATAAAAGTGCCATTGCTAGAATCAAACCCGCACTCTTACCATTGAAGAGTATTGATTCTACCAACAGACCAGCGCTGCACCTGTTTTGCTTTTGTGCTTGTATTACATTTAATTATAAATACAACTTTAAATAGATTACACTACCATAGGGTCGGGTTGGGCTGGGCCCTATCAGGGTTGATCATTTTGTAACCCAAGCCCGTCCTTCGGATTGAAAAAATCAGGCTGAGATCGGGCCGGGCTTAGGGTGGGCTTGGCCTGGGCCGGGTCAACGGGTTTTTTTTGACACCCCTAGGGAAAAACTATCACCAGCATCAATCTCGAGAGTCAAATTCAAATAGGATGGAAGCTCCCACAAAATAACCAAAACAAGCCACCTAGGCATCCCATGGTAAGTTATCAGTCATATCACATACGGATTCCTTCAAACAATCCGCACAGGCTTCAGTGCTTCACACCACAAGGTATGGATTGGGATCACCAATCCCACCAACCTTAATAAACATAAGACAAATCTTTAATGGAGTAGAGCAGCAAAAGCATTTTCATTGTCAAAATTCTGTTGAATACTTGCCCTCCCCAACCCTTCTTAAAACCGTATTTTGAATACTCAATAAGTATACTCTTATATTAAAAAGGAAGGCCTAACTCATTTTTAAACTATTGGGCAACATAGGTTGACTAGAGTGAAGCAAACTGAGTCAATACACAACTGACTAAAAGAATACTAGTTCAGCCCCATTAAAGCACTCACTGACAACTAATTACAGCATGCATTTATTCACATAGAATCTCTCAGTGAAATCCACTTAGAATCTCTTCACTGAGATAA
>NW_028291391.1:0-26097 GCF_041222555.1 Hakea prostrata
TTCTATATGTTATGAATATCATTCCCAGTAGTCACCAGAAAATCATGATTTGTATTAACAAAGGAATTAGGTGATTATTTAAAGAACCAAATGGTTTACAATTGGAAGAATCATGATAGTAAAAGATCCTATATTTCCCACTGTTTGGATTGCTTTACTGATAGCGATGCGCAACTTGTGGTAAAAAAAATGTGGTCCTATGGATGTTGGGTGGTCAAATTTTGGTTTTTTTCTTTTTAATTCACCTAAGGATATGGGTATATAATCCATCTTTTTGTTTTAAAAATCCACTTGCCTCACTTCCAGAAAAAAAGACCACTTGATATTCTGTAATAAAAGTTAGTAAAGAAAAACAAATTAAATAAATTCAGAAATTTGTATATTAAATGCTTTTGGTGTCCTACCCAATCGATTTTGGATTATTCTAGTAAAGTTGGAGAGGAATTCTCTTCCATGATTGGACCTGTTGCATGCTTAGTGAGTTTTATGATAGAGGAGCCTAGCATTATTGTCAGTCCTCCCATGTGCCTGAGAGTGTAGCACGGGCAGGTTTGTGTCAAACCAACTGTGAAAGTGAAAGGAATGGTAGAAAGGATCTGAACTCATTGTAGCATTGCTGTCAAGCTTCTGTTAAGAGTCAGTTCTGGCTTCTAACATTTTCATTCTTAATATTCTTCCAACAAAAAAATTAATAAAATAAAATGAAAACTCATGTCAAAGCCCCCAAAAATTTGTGCCTTCCCCTAGGATTTCAGTTTATTTTTCTGCTTCATTCTTACGTGATTGCACGTCTATGCTGCATTTCTAGAACATCAGGAACTGATCAGCCAATCCGTTTCCAAGCAAGTTGGAGAAGTCATCATCAGTGTTCAACTACCAAGTCCTAACTAACTCTATAAATACTAGAAGAGGCATGTCTCCCTCCTTAAGACTTCAGTGTTTTCAAGTACTCATAAATTGAGTTCCAACAATGATGAAAACCTTGGCAACAGTTGCACTCGGGCTTGGTATGGTAGTTTTAGTGAACTGGAACTTGTTTGTGTTATGCAGATCTGCAGATAGGCTATTACAATGGAAGATGTCCCAACAACGGTACAAATGTTGAGGAGATCGTCCAAAATGTTATCTCTATGCAGTATGCATTGGACGTAACCGTAGTTGCTGCAATGCTACGCTTGCAATTCCATGATTGCTTTGTCAGGGTAAGAAACTCGCAAGAGTGCCAACTGAAACTATCTGTTTGTGCTACTTACAGTCAGGCTTGTTTATCTATATTAATATCAATTTTATCTGAATAGGGATGTGATGCATCAATACTTTTAGACGGAAACACAACTGAGAAGACTGCACCTCCAAATCTAAATATCCGAGGTTATGATGTCATTGACAAAGTGAAAACCGAACTAGAAGATAAATGCCCAGGAGTTGTTTCTTGTGCTGATATCATCGTCATGGCTGCAAGAGAAGCAGTTGTGTTGGTATGCTGTTTATAAATTATGCTTTCTTTCTTATCATAATAGCAGAGGTGGTTAAGAATCTTTGATAGGTTTCAATGAAAGAATTTTTGATGTCATCATACATGTTGAGGTATTTGAGTTATACACAACTTATGTTTGAATATATGCTACTGTTTAGTTATAACCAATAGTGTAACGGGTCTTATGGGAGAGTCCATTAACTATTAAACTTAGCATTGTAAACAATACTAGTTAGAAACAGTATTCCAAACTAGATACTAATGGTGTAATTCTTTAACGGAACCCTTGTGCCTAAACACTAATGCTGAGTATACATGGTACATGCAAGGAGTTCTGTTTGACACATTTTGATTTATGTCGTGAAATGAGTTTATGTAGGGTGGCGGACAAACTTTTAATGTAACAACTGGGAGAAGAGATGGTCTAATTTCAATAGCAAGCGAAGCGGTGGCTCTAATACCTCCAGCAGAAATTTCGGTTGGTGATTCTATTACTGCATTTGGGAATCTAGGAATGAATGTTACAGACATGGTTGCTCTCATTGGTAAGTAAACAAAGAAAACATATATACCCTTTTGATGGCCTTTGCATGCACAAAGAGACCATTCTCTAAGATAAAGAACATTACACTTCCATATTTAATGAATTCAGATTCTTTCCACCCAACTTAACCTTCCACCTACACACACTCACATGAGTATGGGGGACCCATACACTCACGCTTTGTCTATGTCAGAACAGGGCTGTGTTGGTCCCACACTCATGTGAGTATAGGTGGATGAGTTGAGGGCATAGGCTGGGTGGAGTGGATCTTCACTAATATTTAAACCTGCACAAATGGATATGGTATTAGACAGTTACTTTCCTGCCTTGGAACTAATGTTAAATAGATCTCATACTGGGTTTATTTGTGACTCTCAGGAGCTCACACAGTAGGGGTATCACATTGTTCTTCCTTTAGTGATCGTCTCTACAATTACAACAACACTGGAATGGCCGATCCAACAATGAATCATGTTCTACTTAACTCACTGAAGTCAACATGTCCTCAAAACTCAACAAACGACAACATAGCTGCTCTGGATCAGAATTCGCTGAGTGTGAATACTGTAGACAACTCCTACTTCATGCAAATTCAAGAAAACAAAGGTGTTCTAGGAATTGACCAAGAGATAGACTTGGATACTCGAACTAATGCCACCGTGCAGATGCTAGCCAACAATAACTCGCTCTTCTATACTCAACTGGCTGTTGCTCTAGTCAAAATGGGAGCAGTAAATGTACTGCTTGAACCTGAGGGAGAGATCAGGGCATCGTGTGGATCCACTAATGCTTCACCTCCACCTCCACCTCCACCTAGTCGCCGTTAATTAATTAGTCAGTCTCTTTGTGTTAAGGTGAAGAAACCTGGTAGTATATATAGCTGTCCCATGGTATACTGCATTATTGTATAATCTTGTGTTTCTATGTATTCTTTTGTGGTCTTCCTCATGCTCTAAGCTTATTGAGTTCATTAATAAAATATTGTCTTTTTTAAGTCTTATCATGGTATTAGAGTTCGTTAATAAGATATTAAGTCTTATTACTTGGTACTAGGGAGATTTGTATATTTCCAACTTCTTATTTTGATTTTGATTTTTTTTTTTTTTGGCATCAATCTAAATCTATTTTGGCCCAAATTACTTGAAGTCTGAACTAAAATAAAGGGAAACATATATCTGTTCTATAGTATATTGCGTAATAGATAAATGTCATATTCGATCATATAAAATACACATGTGAGTACTAGATCTTTCTGCAACAGCCCCTCGTGCCCTCTCTAACTTAAGGCCACCTATCAAGGCCATGTTTGGAATACAACCCTTCAAACTCTCGTCTAGGAAGAGCTTTAGTAAACAAATCTGCCCACTGATGTAAAGCTCAAAGCAGACAACTAGGCTTCACCTGAGGAACACTAATATCTTGTAGAAGAAAACTCAACAATGTAGGCTAGCTATAGTAGAAATCATGGCCCTATACTCAGCCCTAGTGCTAGATCAATAAATGGTAGGATGCTTTTTGGCACTCCAAGAAATGCAATTCGCCCCAAGAAATGGAAAAAAAATCCGGTTGTATACCTGAAAAGAACTCTAATTTTTTAACCCTTAATCCATGGTACCCTTAATGTAGCAGAGGATACGCTTGACTGAAGAGATATCAGCCAAATTCGGGCATGCATAGCCTAACAAACAATGTTGACTGTAAATAAATATCAAAACAGGCCATACTAAGATATTGAAGAGCTCCATCAATACCCAGAAACAATGTCACATCAGTATAGAGTGTACTATAAGATGAAGTAGTAGAAGGCACCATGGGTGTGGACACAAGCTTAAGTTGATCCATATGAACACAACAGTGTAAACCAAAGGTACATTGGGTTTATAAGAGAAACAAACCATAAGAAGTAGGAGACACCTGAATGCCCAAAATAAGAAAATTAAAGGGGACCAAGGTCCTTCACAACAAAAGTCTAGCCAAAGAGGAAATTGAAGACTAAATGAAAGCCAAATAATTTATGATGAGAACAATGTCATCTATTGTAACACCTGCAACTAAAGCATAGGGGTAGTCTTGGCATTTTGTATTGATATTCAAATAATTACCGTTAAAGGCCAAACTAGTATGGGATTAACATAGTTACTAGAATTTATTTGCTAAATTCTAGTATAAAGAATGAGGTCCAGGGTTCAATAGCTACATAAAATATATTACACATTTTGATATTGTTTTTAACCCCATCCGGATCTACTTTAGAATATGGGGGATTTCATGCGTGGAAGTCAAAAACATTACATAAATAAAAGAATGATTAAATGATAAAGAAAATATTGCATAAATAGGGAGATATGCATAAATAGGGAATAAAAGATAAATCAAATATTGCATGAGAGAGAAAATATTTAATCAAATAAAAAGAGGAATCCAATATTGAGGGAATCAAGTATTGAGAGAAACTAAGTATGGGAATATAAGGAAAACGTGGGAATTTAGGAGGAGGTGGTTGATGGAATCGTGGAGTTAGGAGGAGGGAATATTGAGGAGAGAGAAATGGATGGTAGGAGGAGGGAATATTGAGAGGAGAGAGAAATTAATGGTGAAAGAAACGTGGAGTTTAGGAGGATTTAGGTGTAGTTTAGGAAGAGACAATATTGAGGAATATTGAGGAATATTGAGGGGAGAGAAGAAAGATGATGAGAATGTCGAGTTAATGGTGAGTATATTAAACAAGAGAATTGAGAGCTTATATTGGTTAAGCAAGAATAGAGAAGAAAGACAAGGGTGCAGAGAAAAGAAGAAGATAATTTAGAGCGTTGAAGGCCCTCTATCTAAGGGTGATATTCTTTTTGTGATTTCTCCATTGTAAGTACAATCTTCATACTCTCAACATGTTATTGTCTTCTTTTTCTATGATCAGATTTATAGTTTTACATGACTTCTTAGTGATTGATTCTTTTCTTGAATTTATAACTTATTTTGAGTATGAATACATTTTAGATTTTGTCTATCTTGATTTATTAGTATTTTGTCTTTGAGTATATAAATATGTATTCTTTTAGATTATGTTTTATGAAATTATTATGATCTACCAATAATTAATCTCTCCCTTGAATTTATTAATCTTTTCTATAAACATGAATGTATATTTAGATTTGTGTTTTATTGAGTTATTTTATGCATCGATTTTATAATGGACTATATCCAAAATTCATCATTTTCATATGATCTTGCATTGTTTCCATGTCATGATCATATTAGCATTATGTGTGATGTTGAGTTAGTAGATGTTTTGGATGAGAATGTATGTTAAGGCTGTGTAGCGCGCGCAGGCCATGTAACGGCATGGAACATACATTGATTCTAAAACATTTGGTTAAGGTAGATGGATGTTGGGATGTGTAACGCGCGCAGGCCATGTAACGGCATGGGACATCCGATCTACCTTAGACCATGTATGCATGTGAGATGGTAGTTGTGTTTTTGGATGAGAATGTATGTTAAGGCTGTGTAACGCGCGCATGCCATGTAACGGCATGGAACATACATTGAGTTTGGAAACATTTGGGTTAGGGTAGATGGATGTTGGGCTGTGTAAAGCGCGCAGGCCATGTAACGGCATGGGACATCCTATCAACCCTAGACTAGTGAGGGTGTGATTTATTTCTATCTTTTTGGCATCATTGAGTCTCATTCATATCATTGGGCATGCCATGACTTTATTTTCTCATTTATACATGTTAGTTAATTTTATTTGTATAAGATTCTATTTAATTAAATATTAAATATAAAAAGAACGGAAACTGTTGATATGTGTTAGGTTGTACTTGCTAAGTTTCTTCCCGAAACTTACCCCTTACTTCTACAGATGATGGACTTGATCAAAGGGATGATGGATATTCGGAGGATGAAGATCAAGATCATGTCTACTACATCTCTTAGAATATATAAATACTGAAATTTCCTATTAGTTGTAAATCTTGGATTCTAGACCTTTACTTGGATTTCATTAAAATTATAAGACAATTTATGGAAGCATTTTATTTATATTTGAATATTTTCCGTTGCGATCATTTGTAGTTTTTGTGGATTTTATTATTCACATTGTTTGTGGAAACCCTCTTAGTGTATTTTGGTTCACTACCTAAGTAACGTCGATCCTTGATCAATGACGACTTTCTCCTTACAAGGAGATTGGGGCGTTACATCTACACAGAGTAATGAAAGCAAGATGTGCCATTAGTCAGATATATGAATAAGAAGCTATCGAACATGCTACACTAAAAACCAACTCCAAAAGAAAGCCACTAAATATGTCAAATCAAGCATGCAATGCTTGACAAAGGCTATATATGATCTATGAAGCTTGCACACATATGTAGGACTTGAAGAATCGATTAAACTAGGTGGCTGTGTCATTAAAACTGATGTGGTCAAAGAATCATGTAAGAACATGTCACATCCGCCAGCCGGTATTCATTTGCTTGAATACCTGGAGGAGTGATCCATAGCCCAATAGATCAAGTATCAAATTATCACGAACCGCCATTCCGCACAATAGTCCAATCATGAACAAGAATAAATAAATGTAAAAAATATTAACCAAGAAATATATCAAGTAACAAGGATCTCAAAATCAAATCAAAGTGCGGAAGTGATGACAAAACTATACTAATCAACTAGAAAGGTTAATTATTATCAAAACTCATAAGTGTTACATCATGTATGTGTCCTTAAGTAAAATACAATTTTGAAACTCGAAAATCTCCGTATCACGAATGGTATAAATCAGCTCATGAGTAGAACTAATTTTGGTATGTGCAGTTGAGACACGAACATTCTTCACTGTGAAAGTCATAGTCCCCAAAATCTTGTACACCATACTAATCAATCACCGATATTTTATAATATTGAATTTTTGTGATATTTGGATCTATAACAAATTCTAAAACAACAAATTCCCAAAGGGTGAGCTCTAAAGAACTCAGCGAGTTCACAAACAAATAACCAATATCACAGTCTAATTAATACATCATATAGTGCAACATATCATGAAGTGGAATGCAACAATGCAATTATACTCTAACGGATGCTAGTCCCTTTATGGTACACACGCATTAATACATGCTTTTGTTCGGTGATTTTGGGAACTCTATTAAAACCCAATTGACTTTTAATTTATGTCTATTGATCTTCTTAAATGATTAGGTTTTTTTTGATTAAAATCACCCACTCGTGAGTGTGACTTTGTTGAACTTTGGAGAGCTTATACTAACTAGAAAGGCGAGGAATATACTTAACCTTATCTTGCATGTTTGATTATGTTAATTAAATTTCATTCTTGATATCTTGCCTTACTTTAGTATTTATTATCTTGTGATAATGTGTGGGACTTTGCACACAATGAAAGGTAAGGAAGTATGTTTGCTTCCATTTTCAATATTCTTTGAATGATGATATGAGAATGTGTGGTGGGATTGGTTTAGAAGTGTTACATCAATGCTAGGTGTCTAGAAGTGTTTGGCTAAATAACCTCATGAGTATTACTACCCTTCTGGCAAGGGTATTGAAGCTGGTTACCCGTGATGTTTGTGGCTGGGTCCTGAGTGTCAAGCAGGCCCACTATCATCATAGAGTAGTAGGATTGCATATAATAGATAATGGCTCCTAGAAGCTCAAGACCGGTAACCAACCAGTGAGAGGACATGGAGAGCATCTTGTCCATTATATGTGGATGACCACTGGGTTAAGGAATGGGATCCAAAAGATGCCTCCCGTTGAGGAATGCATTCATAGGTGGGAAAGTATCGAAGCAAAAAGGCACTAGGCATGAGGAAAGATATTGGATACTGAACCGAGTTGGTTAGTGACATAAGGGAAGTATTTATACCACATGTAGTACAAGACTGTATAACTTTGCACTGGGCTAGGATTATCCTTGACACACGCCAAATCTCATACCAAATGGTGATGTGAGAGAGTGGTGACCTATACCGCAACCATGGTTTGACATGACTTTACCCAACAACTGCAAAAAACCCAATAGACCTCTTGTTGAGGGAGAGTGACTGAGACCACCCAAAGGATATTGGTGTACAAACTTAATGCATTTTTACCATAGAAACCTCATGATAGAGTTAGGAGCATAATATCATATTTATTTATATATATCATATAATTATCATTAATTACATTATCGATATTCATGCTATATATGTGGTGTGGAATCTTGTGAACGATTGCATGATATGATGTTGAGTTGACCTCACTGAGTTTTGTTAAACTCATTCATTTTTATATATAGTTGTTTCTATTAGAATATATTGCAGGTAATGAGGACTCCTTCCAAGTCGAGGATTCGTCGACAGCAAACTTTCTTGAAGGAGTGACTGAAGAAGATGTAGACTTGCATGGAGCTTCTTGCCCATGCAAGGACTATTCTTATGGGGTTGGATTCCATTATGGAACCAGTTTGGTTTAAATTCCGCTACAACAAAGTATTCTTCCTTCAAACTCTGATGTCCATTTTGATTAACTTTAGATAATGGATGATTGTAACCTTTTGATAATTCAGATTTGATAACTTTATATTTGAACATGATTTATTCTTGTCCTTTTAATTATGCTATATCATGTGTTGTATGGAATTGTTACAAACCTAGGTCTTGTGGTGTATCATCTCCACGGGTATTCGGGTATGATTGGATCCGACTGGGTGAGGTGTGACAAAAGTGACTTTGATATTCTTATTAAAGAGGATGAACCAAATACCACCTAATAGGCCTACTGTATCACTACAAAAATTTAAGGGTACCCATTGTTGCAGGTTTCCATAACAATAACACAATTCAGATTGTGCTTCTTCCTGTAATTTTTTAGGGAGGTAGCAAAAGCTTAGCTACCAGCTCGTCTATAGTTCCAAACATAAATTTTCATGGGAAACACAAGAAGGTTAGGAGGCATCCTCAATATACTCCTTGCATTGTCATGAGAGTTAGACTCCTAGGTAACCTGAATCTATAGAACCTGATACCCTTCCCATGTTTAGATCATCTAGATGTTTCCCACGTTCCGACCTCACTGCAAGTTGATTCACATCCATTTGTGTCTCTAGTACTAAGTCAACCAACATAAGCTAGAGATTATTAGGATTACAATTCTCTCTCTCCTCCAACGAGACATGTGGGTTATCGCAACAACCATCTCCTATAGTATTCTACATGTTTTCACCAAGTGTTGTGCACGCTTTAGATCAACAGGTAGAAAATAAGGTCTAATCGTTTGTGTGAAATCCAGCAAAATCCTAACCCGAAAATCCATACTGTAGGTCCAAAACCTCGGAGTGTGGGTAGAAGGCAACTATGGGCCACCCAAGTTGAGACCATTGGCTTGGGTTCCGAACCAATGGAAATAGATGAAGATGATGCTGAGTTGGGAGTTGTGTTAGAATATGGAAGAAGATTTAACTTGGAATCAAGAATATGGTGATAACACATGTAGAAGGTCGTGAAAAATCAAGTAGAACTCTTCTGTAGCATAGAAAAGGATCCAAGACTGAGCTAGGGCATTCATGGCCTCAATTTCACTCCTGGAAGAAGAGTACCAGGGGTGGGTTGCCTGCCCTAGTCACCCTAGGTGACCCACCCAGCTTCGGGGGGAAAAAAAGATATTTTTGAAAAAGTGATTTTTTAAGCCCTATTTAATGATTTTTCATGCTAAAACGTGTCATTATGTTCTAAAGCCCTCATAGAATGTGAGAGCTCCTCAAGAGAACCCTCTCCAAGGTGAAGGAAGGTGTGGAGATCATCCATCAAGGTTTCCAAACAATGATTCGCTTTCTTAAAGGCTAGCATTCATCTTCTTCATTCTATTTCTCTTCTTTTGATTGATTCCTCCTTCGGACAAGAGCTAGTTGAAGGTTTCTACTTGCTTTAATGACATAATTCTTCTATCCTCTTTACTTTAGAGTGAATCCCCATTCACTCTGGCTCATCCGTAAATCCTACGATTAGATTTCAGAGAAGACCTAATATAGGATTCTATAGGTTTTCATTCTTTATACTTTGATTAATCTCTAAACTATGTTAGATCATGTTTCAATAAGATTTCAGAAATTTTTAAATAATTTTGGAGTAGTTTAGAACCCAAACGAGAAGTTTTTGTCGAATTGAGCCAAATTTGTCCATAAACAGAAGGCTGGTTGATTGCTCTGGTTTCCCTAAGTGATGCACCCAAGCTTTGGTAGATTCATGGCCGGGTTGGTTGCTTGCGGCAACCCACCCAACCAACCCACCACTGCTAAGTTGTTTGTTTGTTTCTCTTTTAAACATCATACCTCCAAGATTGTTTCTAACTTTAAACCAACATGTTAATAGGACATTTTTGGGAAGCGTGAACATACTCTTTGACCTAATTTACAAGGTTACAAATCGGTAGCAAGGTGAGGACGTTCACATGCATATAACCATTGTTACATTCTTGATTGTTATGGAACTTGTTTTTATGATTACATATTATTGTTTTAGGGTTTAGGAATGATTATTATAACTCTAAAATTTCATAATGTAGATGATTAATGATATATATGATCAACATGTGATTGTATTGACTAAGATTGACTTGTGACTTGAGAATGTGATTGAATCCATCTTATAATGTGAATGTAGGTTGTGATTGGGGATTGGGGAATACCATTAGGGTGTTTATGTCTTAGGACATCAGTGGAGGTGGTATGGGACACCATCCTATGGTGCCCCTTGGCGCTTTTCACAATCATTGGATGTCATAACTAGAAAGTCTAGTTAAGTTTGGTTAGAAACCCCATCATGTCATACCATATTGGCGTGGGTATTGATATCGAGCGACCCGTGATAGCAGTGTGGGGTGGTGGGAGCTCAAGATCGGTAACCAACCCGTGAAAGGATACAACCATGTTGTGAAGGGTCATTCATTGGCATGTAATAGACTTGTGCTTATAGGCGCTCAAGACCGGTAGCAAACCCGTGAGAGGACATGAGAGCTTCCCATCCATTATATGTGGATGACCAATAGGGTTAAGGGATAGCGTAGTTTCAGCTGGTTGATGCCGCAAGATACAATGACTCTAGTAGGGAAGGATACCAAACCAAGATTGTGAGATCCATGAGGGGAAGTATGTGAGCCTAGGTTGATGTGACTGAGTAGTTGACTTCCATTGGGCTAGGTATAACCCTGACACCTGTCAATACTCATACCAATGGTGGTGAGAGAGCAATGAGTTAAACCTCAGCCATAGTGATAGTTTGAGAGGGATGCCTTCACCCCTTACCTGGGATCCCAAGACCGGTAACCAACCCATGAGAGATCAGAGTGACAAGACCTACCCAGAGGAGGCTGGTGTTCTATCTTAATGTGTGTCTGCCATTAGAGACTAGCATCTATTAGAGTATAGTTGCCTTCTTGCATTTTGTCTCATTATCATATAGCATCATGTAATGGATTAATTTGGACTGTGATATTGGTTATTTGTTTGGGAACTAATTGCTGAGTTCTTTTGAGCTCACCCTTCAGGGAAATTTGTTGCTTTAGACTTTGCTGTAGATACAAATGTTATTGAAATCCAAGAATACGAAACACCAACGATCGATCCGTACGGTGTACAAGATTTTGGTTACTATGATGTTCAAGATGAAGAATGTTTGTATCTTGGTTTTCCCTACTAGAATTAGCTCGACTCATGAGTTGATATATGCCATTTACGATACTGAGATTTTTGAATTTAAGAAGTATATTACTTAAGGATATGTTCCTAATAACACTTAGGATATTTTGATTTTCTTTATTCTTTTCAGTTGTTTACTTTAGATTTCACATCACTTCCACACTCTGATTCTATTTTGAGATCCTTCTGAGATCCTTAACATTTTATTTAATTCTTTAATTATATTAATACATGATTTATTCTTGCTCATGATTGGACGATTGTGTAGAATGGTTAGTGATTGTTTGAGACCTGATCTTTGGGGTTGTGGATCACACCTACGGGTATTCGGGTAATTGAATACCGGCTGGGCGGCTGTGACAGTTTGTGAAACCAAGGTCTGCTTACCTGAGATGGTCACCTCATTATTAGTTCCCACAGGTTGCAAAATACCTTTTTGTGCAGGTGTTCCCAGAGACCTTCTCCTATTGGACTCTTCTTGATTGGAAGGCAGTTGACCCATTTTTGGCACCCTTGAAACCTCAGATTTGGACTAGGATTCTCCCTCTTCGACAATTGGATTTGTAGAGCTTAACATCTCAAATCTAGAGCCAAATTTCATATCAATCACACAAACCCTAGATTGAGTCGGATTTTGCAAAGCCCTAGCCTGACCACCATTTCTAGCTCCAGCTACCCCTCCAATCGATCCTATGGTATCCCCACCACAAGGGTGATGAGAGTCCTTATGATACGACATTTGAACTTGCATCCAAGGTCTACACGTGCCTTCTAAGACCTGGTTGACTTTATCATTCTCCTACATCAGTGGAACTTGTGCAACATCCCCTACTACTTGGATTATTGCTACCTCTTGCCTTTCTTGTTGAACCATCGTACTTGCTAACCCACTATATTTCTATGTGAACAACTAAGAAATCATTAAATTCTGTGGATTCCCATGTAACAACTACACAAACCATGTAAGTATATTTCTATCCTACATGTAATTCATGGATTGTACTCCAATGAACTAAACACATAAATCCCCTCTTAGTTCATTATGATTAACAAATTAGTTGATTAGTGGCCAATTAATCAAAAACATGAAGAATAGAAGTAAAAACTCAATCAAAGAAAACAATATTCAAAATTATATTGATGAATTCAAGAGTTATTTTTCAACTCTAGACTTTGACTTTTCCTAGGTAAACTTCGATCGAGGTGGTCAAGACCATTCACAGTTGTTCAAGCTGGCACTGTGGAAATTGAACGAGACAATGCACGCTTTAAAGTCAATGGACAATGGCTCAAGGTGTACCAGGATGGAGTGTTAGACTTCCCAAAGTTTGATATCACTTTGACAGATCCCAAATGATGCACAGAGACAGTCTAGCTGAAGACTATAAAACAAGCGCTACTTGGGAGGCAACCCAAGGGTGTTTTTATATTGCATTATATCTTTTTATTATTGCATACTCTTCGTTAATTTGCATTGAGTTCTCAGATTTTTCTATTTTAAATTTTGATATTTACTATTTTAAGCACAGATAGATGCTGATGATGACATAGAAGATGAGGATGAGAACAGTGCAAAGAATTGTGTTTATTGATCTAGCTATTTTCAGGGAAGTCTCCTTCATCTTACTTCATATCTTATTATGTTTCTTTTCCATTGCATGCATTTGACATTTTGATTTTTTTCGTTGTATTGAGGACAATGATCATTTTAAAGTTAGGGGTGGATAGCTAGGATTCATGTCTATGGGATGAGACTCACTATGCTGAAATTTTTTCAAAAACAGAATTTTTTTTATGTTCAAAAGTAGAAATTTTCAAATCATTTCAAAACCTTTTATCAGTGGTTGAGGCTTACTTGTCTAGTTAATAGAGTTAAATAGAAGGAAGTTATGACTTGTAATCCCTAATCTTATTTAATATTTCATGTTTTATTGTATTCCTCTATAATTCTTTGAATATAATGACTTTGCTAAATATCAGATGAGTATGTGAATCACTTTAACCTTGATTATGTGACCCACCCTTTGAGCATTAAACCTTGCTATTGAGTTATTGTATTTAGGGATTTTCAAATGAGAATGCAACTTTTCTTGTTCAGTCAGCATATTAGAATCCACCAAGATTTTCTCTTGAGGCAAAATTCAGGTGTACCATTAGGGATATGATAGAGGCCATTCTTCTTTCATTTAATATTTATTTATTTATTTAAAAAAAAAACTCTCTTCTAATCTGTTCCACATCTACTATACCATGTTTCACTTCATGGAGATGCATATGGTTTATATGCTAGTATGTCATCGACGACTCTCCCAAGTCGTGTGATCCCTTGAATAGACCGAAGGTGATATGGATTGTTAAAAGCATGGCGAGGGTTAAAAGCATTTGATAAGCATGCATTTACCATTATTTATTTGATTTAATTCCTCATACTTATTTAATTAAAGAGAGCTAATTGAGTATTTTTGTGTATTTTTCAGGAATAAGGAGATTTTGGATATTAGAGATAATATGGAGTAAAGTTGGCAAATATATTAGATATTGGTGGATTTTAAATCATGGCATTCAATCTTGCTGCTCAAGAAATCATGAAAAGTGAGATCTTAGCCAAATTGGAAATAGGTGGAGGTCTAAGGAACAAAATTGGTAATAAATCTGAAAATTGGGTAAACAAACCTACCTTCAGTATGTTGGGCATATCTCTCTCGTGTGAGCTTGGATTTCAATGATTCAAAATGCTATAGAATGATATTGAAAACATCTACAACTTTTCAGTTTAGAGTGTTTCCAAATTCCGAAAGAATAAATGTCAAATCGATGGGTAAAGAGAGGGGATTCATTGTGTGCGGGAGACATAAAAGAGAAGCCAACCACAGAAAAGAAGACGGCGAATGTGGCTCTCATCTCTCTCATTGCTGAAGAAGAAGACCACATCTCTCTGTCTCTCCTCCTATGTTTCATCTTTATTTTTGTTATGAACTTTGTAATAATGAGTAGCTAGTTCCTTTTCTTTGGGATGTAGATGAACCATGCTTATTTCATTAATTTGATTGTTCTATCTCTTCTAGTTGATTGTGTTTGAGTTTGGCCAAAGATGTTCTATAGCTCAGTGAACTAAGCGTGCCAAGCTTCCGCGAAGGACGATAGTCTTGCGAAGATAGGGCATATCTTGGAATACCATCCCTAATTTACTTTGAAGTGTAGAGTTATATCAGTTAGGGAAAAGCATTGGGGATTTGAAATCCCAAAGATCTTCACATATTCATGCATAGTTTAAGTTTTTGCATTAATTAATAGATTTAGTTTAAATTTAGTTTTGTTGAATTCAATCTTAGTGACTTAGCCTTTCAGTTCCCCATAGTTCGACCTCGTACTTTCTGCTTGCTAGATTAGTATAGGATTTTATTTTTGATTGGTTAGTGACACGATCAGCATTGTGAGTAGATCTTCCTTGTAATTACGGGTCTCTATAGTTAATGCCACTGAGTGAGCTTTTTGGATTCTCACTGGGTTAACATTGCACAATTGGGGCTTAGGGACAAAGGCCAGCACAACGCTTGGATAGATAATTATTTGAGAGCCATGTTACGGGTGAAGGATGTCTTGGGTTGCTTCTTGGGAGATGTGTTATCGTTTTGAGAATGAAAAAAAATAACATATATATATATATATATATATATATATATATATATATATATATATATATGAAATTGCTATATTTTTTGCAAAAGGAAGAGAGAAAAGAAAAAAATATATATGTTCAGTTTCAATGTTACCATCTCCATGTATGTATTTCATCTATTTTATCCCTATTCTATATTTCTTCCACTTTCACAAGTCCTCTTGACCTTGAATAAGTGATTGCTCTTCATTAGTGTAGATAGGGATGATAGGGTGGACATATGAGAATTGACCTTGAAACTAGGGAGTTGTCGGTTGAATTTGGGATCTTAAACATGCATACACTTGATTGGTTAAGGTCTATACACCAAAGTTTTGATTTTGTGATCTATCTACTCATCTCTTATTTAGCTTATTTTATCCATTCCTTTGAATTATGGTTGAACTTGACTAAGATTGAATATTCAATCAAAATGAGAGTTTGTCTGATCCTGTTGCTCGAGGACTAGCAAATGTTAATGTTGGGGTTAATTTGATAAGTTGATTTCATGCATATTATTTTAGATATTTAATTTACTATATTTCCATGTGTTTATAATTGTTTTATATCAATTTACCCTAAGATGATATGAAAATGAATATGTTGCACCCTTTCATTTAATTTCTATAATTTTGGTGATTTTATATATTTTCTAGCCAATTCTAATTAAGATTTATTAGTTTTACATGTAGGAAAATATCAATCAAATCTATAGAGGTATTATTGGAAAATTCTGTAAAGATAGTCCTAATGGAATCAGACTGGAGTTTTTATTCCACTCTAGAAAGGAAAGTCTTGTTCATCAAGTTACAGTGCACTCTAAAAGCTTACTCAAGTAAAAAACATGGAGCGAATGAGTCATTGTATGCTTCAATATTTTATTTCCTATTTGGGACTTGATCAAAGAAGGAAAAAGAGGAAACAGAATCATATTCAAAGTTTTTAAGAGAAAAATCTCGTTTTTGAGTGTCTTTGTCAAGTTTCGATCAAGTCCTTCATCGGATGCTCATCCGGTGTCCGATCAAGCTATTTTTTGGAGGAGAGCTTCAAGACTTCTTGATAATCAAATCCAACGTTGGGATTGTGAATTTGAGATCTCTAAGTTAGTCCGATTTGTATGCCAAAACCCTTCTTGGCTGAGTCAGATAGGAACTCTGATTTTGATTCAATCTCTGATTAATCTAGGAAATTACTCTATAAAAGGAGAGCCTACTCCAGCAAGAGTGGAACATTTTTGGGAGCTTTGGAAGAGCATAGAGAACCTTCTTGGAGCTTTGGAGGAGTGTAGAGGACGATTTTTGAAAGTTGGTTGGCTTTCGAGATCTGAAGCTTGGGAATAAGTTTTTCTTCATATTCTTTCAATATTCTCGAACTCTTCTGTGATGTTTTTAATTTCTAGTGAACTAATTTAATTTTTCTAGGGATCAGATATAGCCTATCTTTGAATTTCCACTCTTGAATTCATCATTATAATTCTGAATATTGTTTTTATTTGATTAAGTTTTACTTCTATTCTTAATGTTTTTGATTAATTGGCCACTAATAAACTGATTTATGTGTTTAGTTTATTGGAGTAAAAGTGATAAATTACATGTAGGATAGAAATATACATACATGGTTTGTATAGTTGTTACATGGGAATCCATATAATTTAATGATTTCTTAATTGTTTTAACTTACATAGAAATATAGTGGTTAGCAATTGAGGGAATTTTTATTAAGTACTCAAGAGACACTAGTAGATAGGGAAGGGAATTTAACTATCAATAAGAAAAACATATTTCAAATTATAAAGGTGGATCAAAGGGTGGGAATGCTTAGTTATGGTGAAATATGACCTCTAGATTTTTAGTTATTAATAAATCTAAATTTATTTAATTTGCATTATAGGGTAGAATAATTTTCTTTATTATTTTTTCATATAAAATTGGTATAATTAATTTGGCACTTAATCTATAGTCCTCGAGGGAACGATTCTTTTATCATTATATTACTTGCTACAACACCGTACACTTGCATTGTTATTTTTTACAATAAGTTTTTGGCGCCATTGCCGGGGAATAGAGGATTCTCAAATCATTAAATCTGTTTAGTTCATTTTATAAAGGAAAGCATACTCCAGCAATAGAGGAGGTTTTTTGGGAGCTTTGAAGGAGCATAGAGAATCTTCTTGGAGCTTTGGAGGAGCATAGAGGACGAATTTTGGAGACGTTGGATGGCTTTGGCGATTTGAAGATTGGGAATAAGTTTTTCTTCATCTTCTTTCAATATTCTCGAACTCTTCTGTGATGTTTTTAATTTCTAGTGAACTAATTTAATTTTTCTAGGGATCAGATGTAGCTTATCTTTGAATTTCCACTATTGAATTCATCATTATAATTCTGAATATTGTTTTATTTGATTGAGTTTTTTACTTCTATTCTTCATGTTTTTTATTAATTGGCCACTAATCAACTTATTTGTTAATCATAATGAACTAAGAGGGGATTTATGTGTTTAGTTCATTGGAGTAAAAGCCATGAATTACATGTAAGATAGAAATATACTTACATGGTTTGTGTGGAATCCATAGAATTTAATGATTTGTTAGTTGTTTTAACCCACATAGAAATTCGTTCATTTAATTTAAAGTTGAGGGTGGATGGCTAAGATTCCTATCTATGTTAAGGAAGAGAATTATTCTAGACTATAATGCAAATTGAAATTTAAATTGAGATCTATTAATAACTAAAAACCTAGGGGGTCAAATTTCATCACAACTGAGCATTTCCACCCTTTGATCCATGTTTATAATATGAAATATGTTTTTCTGATTGATAGTCGAGATTTCATTCCCTATCTACTAGTCTCTCTCAATACTAATAAAAATTACCTTAATTGTTAACCCACTATATTTCTATGTGGGTTAAAACAACTAAGAAATCATTAAATTCTATGGATTCTCATGTAATAACTACACAAACCATGTAAGTATATTTCTATCCTACATGTAATTTATGGCTTTTACTCCGATGAACTAAACACATAATCCCCTCTCAATTCATTATGATTAACGAATCAGTTGATTAGTGGCCAATTAATCAAAAGCACGAAGAATATAAGTAAAAACTCAATCAAAGAAAACAATATTCAGAATTATATTGATGAATTCAAGAGTGAAAATTCAAAGATAGGCTACATTTGACTCCTAGAAAAATTAAATTAGTTCATACTAAAAATTAAAACCATCATAGAAGAGTTCGAGAACATTGAAAGAAGATGAAGAAAAACTTATTCCCAAGCTTCAAATCTCCAAAGCCAACAAACGTCACCAAAATTCGTCCTCTACACTCCTCCAAAGCTCCAAGAAGGTTCTCTATTCTCCTTCAAAGCTCCCCAAAAAGTTTCTCTATTGCTGGAGTATGCTCTCCTTTTATAGAGTAATTTCCTAGATTAAACTCAGAGTTTAAATCAAACTCAGAGTTCCTATGTGACTCAACCAAGGATGGTTTTGGCGTACGAATCAGACTAACTTAGAGATACCAAATGCATAATTCCACCGTTGGATTTTAAGAACAAGAAGTCTCGAAGATCTCCTCCTAAAAGCAGCTTGATCAGACATCGGATTACCATCCGATGAAGGGTTTGATAGAAACTAGACAAAGACGCTCAAAAAAGGGATTTTTCTCTTAAAAATTTTGAATATGATTTTTTCCCCTCTTTTTCTTTCTTTGATGAAGTCCCAAATAGGAAATAAAATATTGAAGCATGCAAGGACACATTCTCTCCATGTTTTTGACTTGAGAAAGCTTTTAGAGTGCATTGTAACTTGATGATCAAGACTGTCCTTTGTGAAGGTGGAATAAAATCCAGCTTAGTTCCATTAGGATTCTCTTTACAGAATTTTCCAATAATGTCTTTGCAGATATGATTGATAATTTTCCACACTAAAAGTAATAAATCTTAATTAGAATTTGCTAGGAAATATATAAAATCACCAAAATTATAGAAATTAAAGGAAAGGGTGCAACATATTCATTTTCATATCATATTAGGGTAAATTGATATAAAACAATTATAAACACATGGAAGTATAGTAAATTAATCGTCTAGAATAATATTCATGAAATCAACTTATCACATTGTACACTGCTCTTTAAGATGGCCAAATTTACCATATGCATAGCACAAATGATGCATGGATTAATACAAGATTTGACGAACCCGACCCTTCAAGATAAATTTTGATAACAGAGGTTTGGTGATATCCACTTCAATATAGACACTAGCAAATTTACCCCTCAAAGCCTGCATTGTCATAGTTTATCCACCTTGATTACCTTCCCTACTCAGCTCACTAGGCTCTAAAGAAAGAGGGTATTGAAGTATTAAATTGACACCCCTAAGGAATCTCACCCAAACAATGAGTTTCTTTAGAGTCACCTCATCTGGTTTAAAGTTTGGTTCCCAATGCCTCACAGAGAGATAATAATCCGAGATTAACCAAAGCCGTCCATGAGATTCCTTTGATAATCATCCTTTCTCCCAAATTTGACAATGTAATAAGCATTCCTTAAGTCAATAAGGTCCAGAGATCCACTTGGTTCCCAGAGCACATTAATTCTTCCAAATAGAGTCTTATATCCCACCATCTTTCCTACAAGTTTGATGATCAAAGATTGCTTCCAGGGTTCCTGAACTCTCACCTATTCAGCATTTGACAAGATAATGGTAGGGCATAAGCTCTCTTCCCCTTCACTACGCTCTGATTCCTCTTCATTATCAGTTTCCCAGTTAGCTGAATCCCCAATAGAGAATTCCTCTTTGTTTACCTGACATCCTGTTAGCGTTTTGGCCTATGTTTTCCCCAGTAAGGGCTCCTGGAGGATATATTCATATACTTTTCTTTTGATCTTCTCGTTACTCCAACGAACCTGATCTAGTTCTTCCACAGTAGCATTCCCTTGCTCTTCGATAGAAACGGTTCCTCCCGGCGACATTCTGATCCTAGGCAAAGTTATCAAGAATGATCAGAGTATGTTTAATTTATTTTTCAACTCTGACTTTTTACTTTTGAATTATTTACTTTTCATTAATTTTCCCACTTTTGGTTTGTAATTCATCTTTTAAAATTTGGTTTAAAATTAATCTCAATTACATCTTTTTTTTTAATCTAACTCTCCGGTTTATGTATTCTATTATTTGTGCTTTGGATTTTTTTTTTAATTTATTTTTGTAATTATTTTCCCAATTTTGCATTTTTTTATATGTTTTTTTTCCAAAAATTAATTGATTTTAACATTTACAATTGACTTCTCCAACTTCTATATGTTTTTTTTTCTCGCTAAAAGGATCATTATATTAAGCGAAGAAGAAATATTAAAATACATCAATTAATACCGTATAAGAAACCAACCTCCCTTACCCGCAACAACTGTTGCCCCCAATACACTCTTCCTCACTGGTTCCTGCTCAGATTAGAAAACCGCTAACTTATAAAACGAAATCTAGGACGTCTAGAGGCCTCCACATCAAATTCATTAAGGATTGAAGTTGACCAAAGAATGTTAATTATCAGAAGTTCCTGTCCTAATTGCCGAATTTGCTACTGTATTAGTTTCACGATAGCAATGTGAAATCTTCTAATCTATAGTCAACAAATATTCTTGTAACTCTCTCCACATATGAAAGATATACCAAGGTATTTTATTCTGCTGTATTAAAGTCACCACAACTTTTGAATCACTTTCTACCCAAAGCTTTTTAATTTGTAAATGCCTTGTCTAACGTAATCCGTGAATGAAAGTTTCCAATTCAGCCTCAAAGTTGGTTTTAACATCTAAAAAAATACTGAAATTGAAAACCACCGTAGCAACTTCATTTCGAAATACTCCTCCACCGCCAGACCTTCCTGGATTGCCTAAAGAAGACCCATCAATATTTAGTTTAACCCAACCTACAGCAGGAGGACACCAAAAAATTTCTTGTGGAGGAGCAGCACTAAAGACAGAGAAGTGAAGGCCTAGTCTTCTTGCATCCGAAAAAATGGTAGGAGTTACTTTTCTTCCATCAATTTTAAAGCCAAACTGTACTAAGTCTGAAAAAATTAAACTCACCACTTCATCAGTCCCGAAATTTAAATTTTCAAACTAGATTTGATTGCGGACTATCCAAAGAAAGTATTAAAGCTTCTCCACATCCATTAATCCAAGCTGTAAAGGAGTCTGTGAAGCCTGGTGTTTTCCAACTATAACCAAACTTTGCTGCAAAAGCTTCTCCACATCCACGTGAAAATGAGCAGTGAATAACGAAATGTCATATGTCCTCTGAAGCTTTACCACATAGATTACAACAAGAAGCCAACATAATCCCTTTCCGAGTCAAGTAGCCTATTATGAAAGCAAAAGCTTCTCCACATCCACGTGAAAATGAGCAAGAATAAAGAGATGTCCTATGTCGGAAGCTTTACCACATAGATTAAGAGGCCAGCATAATCCCTTTCCGAGTCAGGTAGCCTATCATGAAAAAAAGTCTCCAATAGAAAATTTGTTATCTAGGCTGCAAAGAAGTCTTCCAAATACTTTTAATCTATTCCGGTTGTTTTCCTTTTATTTCCATTGCCGGGAATTGAACCCGGGTCTCCTGGGTGAAAGCCAGATATCCTAACCACTGGACGACAATGGATTAATATAAAAAATTATATAAAATATTTATGCATACCACAAGATTTGCCATATAAAATGTATATGTATCTCCAACTTCTATATGTTATGAATATCATTCCCAGTAGTCACCAGAAAATCATGATTTGTATTAACAAAGGAATTAGGTGATTATTTGAACCAAATGGTTTACAATTGGAGAATCATGATAATAAAAGATCCTATATTTCCCACTGTTTGGATTGCTTTACTGATAGCGATGCGCAACTTGTGGTAAAAAAAATGTGGTCCTATGGATGTTGGGTGGTCAAATTTTGGTTTTTTTCTTTTTAATTCACCTAAGGATATGGGTATATATATCCATCTTTTTGTTTTAAAAATCCACTTGCCTCACTTCCAGAAAAAAAAGACCACTTGATATTCTGTAATAAAAGTTAGTAAAGAAAAATAAATTAAATAAATTCAGAAATTTGTATATTAAATGCTTTTGGTGTCCTACCCAATCGAATCTGGATTATTCTAGTAAAGTTGGAGAGGAATTCTCTTCCATGATTGGACCTGTTGCATGCTTAGTGAGTTTTATGATAGAGGAGCCTATCATTATTGTCAGTCCTCCCATGTGCCTGAGAGTGTAGCATGGGCAGGTTTGTGTCAAACCAACTGTGAAAGTGAAAGGAATGGTAGAAAGGATCTGAACTCATTGTAGCATTGCTGTCAAGCTTCTGTTAAGAGTCAGTTATGGCTTCTAACATTTTCATTCTTAATATTCTTCCAACAAAAAAATTAATAAAATAAAATGAAAACTCATGTCAAAGCCCCCAAAAATTCGTGCCTTCCCCTAGGATTTCAGTTTATTTTTCTGCTTCATTCTTACGTGATTGCACGTCTACGCTGCATTTCTAGAACATCAAGAACGGATCAGCCAATCCGTTTCCAAGCAAGTTGGAGAAGTCACCATCAATGTTCAACTACCAAGTCCTAACTAACTCTATAAATATTAGAAGAGGCATGTCTCCCTCCTTAAGACTTCAGTGTTTTCAAGTACTCATAAATCGAGTTCCAACAATGATGAAAACCTTGGCAACAGTTGCACTCGGGCTTGGCATGGTAGTTTTAGTGAACTGGACTTGTTTGTGTTATGCAGATCTGCAAATAGGCTATTACAATGGAAGATGTCCCAATAATGGTACAAATGTTGAGGAGATCGTTCAAAATGTTATCTCTACGCAGTATGCATCGGACATAACCGTAGTTGCTGCAATGCTACGCTTGCAATTCCATGATTGCTTTGTCAGGGTAAGAAACTCGCAAGCTTGCCAACTGAAACTATCTGTCTGTGCTACTTACAGTCAGGCTTGTTTATCTATATTAATATCATATTTATCTGAATAGGGATGTGATGCATCAATACTTTTAGACGGAAACACAACTGAGAAGACTGCACCTCCAAATCTAAATATTCGAGGTTATGATGTCATTGACAAAGTGAAAACCGAACTAGAAGATAAATGCCCAGGAGTTGTTTCTTGTGCTGATATCATCGTCATGGCTGCTAGAGAAGCAGTTGTGTTGGTACGCTGTTTATAAATTATGCTTTCTTTCTTATCATAATAGCAGAGGTGGTTAAGAATCTTTGATAGGTTTCAATGAAAGAATTTTTGATGTCATCATACATGTTGAGGCATTTGAGTTATACACAACTTATGTTTGAATATATACTGCTGTTTAGTTATAATCAAAAGTGTAATGGGTCTTGTGCGAGAATCCATTAACTATAAAACTTAGCATTGTCTACAATACTAGTTAGAAACAGTATTCCAAACTAGATACTTATGGTGTAATTCTTTAACGGAACCTTTTTGCCTAAACACTAATGCTGAGTATACATAGTACATGCAAGGAGTTCTGTTTGACACTTTTTGATTTATGTCGTGAAATGAGTTTATGTAGGGTGGCGGACAAACTTTTAATGTAACAACGGGGAGAAGAGATGGTCTAATTTCAATAGCAATCGAAGCTGTGGCTCTAATACCTCCAGCAGAAATTTCGGTTGGTGATTCTATTACTGCATTTGGGAATCTAGGAATGAATGTTTCAGACATGGTTGCTCTCATTGGTAAGTAAACAAAGAAAACATATATACCCTTTTGATGGCCTTTGCATGCACAAAGAGACCATTCTCTACGATAAACAACATTACACTCCTATATTTAATGAGTCTAGATTCTTTCCACCCAACTTAACCTTCCACCTACACACACTCACATGAGTATGGGACCCTTACACTCACGCTGTGTCTATATCAGAACTGGGCTGTATGGGTCCCACACTCATGTGAGTATAGGTGGATGAGTGCAGGGGATAGGCTGGGTGGAGAGGATCTTCACTAATATTTAAACCTGCACAAATGGATATAGTATTAGACAGTGACTTTCATCCCTTGGAACTAATGTTAAATAGGTCTCATACTGGGTTTATTTGTGACTCTCAGGAGCTCACACAGTAGGGGTATCACATTGTTCTTCCTTTAGTGATCGTCTCTACAATTACAACAACACTGGAATGGCCGATCCAACAATGAATCATGTTCTACTTAACTCACTGAAGTCGACATGTCCTCAAAACTCAACAAACGACAACATAGCTGCTCTGGATCAGAATTCGCTGAGTGTGAATACTGTAGACAACTCCTACTTCATGCAAATTCAAGAAAACAAAGGTGTTCTAGGAATTGACCAAGAGATAGACTTGGATACTCGAACTAATGCCACCGTGCAGATGCTAGCCAACAATAACTCGCTCTTCTATACTCAACTGGCTGTTGCTCTAGTCAAAATGGGAGCAGTAAATGTACTGCTTGAACCTGAGGGAGAGATCAGGGCATCATGTGGATCCACTAATGCTTCACCTTCACCTCCACCTAGTCGCCGTTAATTAATTAGTCGGTCTCTTTGTGTTAAGGTGAAGAAACCTGGTAGTATATATAGCTGTCCCATGGTATACTGGATTATTGTATAATCTTGTGTTTCTATGTATTCTTTTGTGGTCTTCCTCATGGTCTAAGCTTTTTGAGTTCATTAATAAAATATTGTCTTTTTTAAGTCTTATCATGGTGTTAGAGTTCGTTAATAAGATATTAAGTCTTATTACTTTGTACTAGGGAGATTTGTATTTTTCCAACTTCTTATTTTGATTTTGATTTTTTATTTTTTTGTGCATCTATGCACCAATCTAAATCTATTTTGGCCCAAATTGCTTGAAGTCTGAACTAAAATGAAGGGAAACATATATCTGTTCTATAGTATATTGCGTAATAGATAAATGTCATATTCGATCATATATATATATATATATATATATATATATATAGAGAGAGAGAGAGAGAGGTGTACATCACTCGTTCTCTACAAAACACATGTGAGTACTAGATCTTTCTGCAACAGCCCCTCGCGCCCTCTCTAACTTAAGGCCACCTATCAAGGCCATGTTTGGAATACAACCCTTCAAACTCTCGTCTAGGAAGAGCCTTAGTAAACAAATCCACCCACTGATGTCATGATGAAAACAAGTAAGAATATGACCCAATGCCACATTTTCTCGTACAAAGTGATAATCCATATATGCCCCATTCATCCATGGAAGACTTGATTAGCAGTCACGTGTAAAGCACAAAGCAGACTAATAGGCTTCGCTCAAGGAACACTAATATCTTGTAGAAGAAAACTCAACAATGTAGGCTAGCTATAGTAGAACTCATGGCCCTATACTCGGCCCTAGTGCTAGATCAAGAAATGGAAGGATGCTTTTCGGCACTCCAAGAAATCCAATTCGCCCCAAGAAATGTAAAAAAATCCGGTTGTATACCGATGAATAGAGGGATATCTTGCCCAATCGGCACCAAAAAGAGCCATATAACTGAAAAGAACTATAATTTTGTAACCCATAATCCATAGTACCCTTAATGTAGCGAAGGATACGCTTGACTGAAGAGAAATCAGTCAAATTGGGGCATGCATAGCCTGACAAACAATGTTGACTGTAAATAAATATCAAAACAGGCCATACTAAGATATTGAAGAGCTC
>NW_028291392.1:0-25858 GCF_041222555.1 Hakea prostrata
TGTAAGACCTAAGATAATTTAGGCTTCCGAAAATAAAAAGGTGTAAGACCTAAGGTCTCTCCATAAAAGGTGTAAGACCTAAGGGCTTCCCGAAATGGTGTAAGACCTAAGATACTTTGGCTTCCGAAAATATAAAAGGTGTAAGACCTAAGGGCTTCCAGAAAGGTGTAAGACATAAGGGCTTCGAGAAAAGTTATAAGACCTAAGGGATCCGAAAAGGTGTAAGACCTAAGGGCTTGTAGAGAAAGGTATAAGACCTAAGGGCTTAGTAAAAGGTGTAAGACCTAAGGGCTTCTAGAAAAGGTATAAGACCTAAGGGCTTCAGAAAATGTGTGAGACCTAAGGGCTTCCAAAAACGTGAAAGACCTAAGTCTCTTAGGCGAAAGACCTAAGACTCTTAGGGCAAAAAGACCTAAGTCTCTTAGGCAAGAAAAAGACCTAAAATTCCCTAGGCATGAAAAACTTCAAAGATTTTTCATCATACCCCAAGTTATCATGCCTGGGGTAGTGGGTTATGACCGGCCAATGGTTGACGAACGCTTACTTGGACTCATGACCGAGCAAAACCGTACCGAACAACATGGCTTGAATGAAAAACATAATAAATAACGAACACTGAAAAATTACTTCACATGTTCGGTATCAACAAAGAATTGTGCACCGCCGACCACAAATTCCATCCCATTCAAATTCACTTGTGATGAACAAGCACAATGTATGGCAGAACAGCCACCTACGGGCAACATACTATCAATCGTATGGAAGGATGCCACGAATGACCGATACACATTACTTCAGTATACCGAACAAGAATACTTCGACATATGAGATAATGCATAAAGGAGAGATTACCAAACAAAGATATTTGTTTACTTCAATTCACATCGTGTTCGGGGAAGAACCAAACACAAAGATTTATTTACTTCAATTCACATCGTGTACGGGGAAGAACCGAACACAAAGATCTATTTACTTCAAATTCACATTGTGTTTGGGGAATAACCGAACACATAGATCTATTTACTCCAACTAAACGCCATGTCTGGGGACTAACCAAACACAAGGTGTAAGACCTAAGGGCTTCCAGAAAAGGTGTAACACCTAAGATACATTAGGCTTCGTGAAAAGATGTAAGACCTAAGGGCTTCAAGAAAAGGTGTAAGACCTAAGATACTTTAGGCTTCTGGAAATAAAAAAGGTATAAGACCTAGCATAATGCTTGGCCAATGTAGTGTCAACCAAACAACTTCAAATGAAAGCTCAATCATGTGAGCTGCTTTGCATTCAATGGAAACCCCTCCTACTCGAACAATCAAACAACAATGAATGGAGGCTGACTAACATAAGTTGGAATCCTTTACCCTTGCAGGTGGAGAACTATACTCTCTTAACATCCTTCCACCACACATTTAGGAGAGGGACTCACCTTTGAGTATTAACAAGTAAACTAGAGCTGGGTCCCCCATATAATTAAACATGTGGTTGAGAAGTATGTGGTAGGCACAATTAAGGTAGGTGGTAATTATACATGAGCAATTGAGCATAAAGGTAGCGAATAATTATATATAAGCATAAAGGCATTATGGGTTACTGTAGGACAAGTAGGTAGATAAAATGTAATATGGATTACTACAAACTAGAAAAGGTAGATAAGAGGCAATATGGGTTATTGTAGACCAAATAGGTAATTAAAAAAGTAGTATGGGTTACTGTGAACCAAGTATGTAGGTAGGTAAAAGGTAGTATGAGTTACTATGGACCAAGTAGGTAGTTCAAAGACAATATGAGTTACTGCGGACCATGTAGGTAGGTAAGAAGATAGTATATGTTAAGTTGGACCAAGTAGGTAGGTGTTGCTATAAATACCATCGTAGGAGAACAAAGATCTTCATAAATATTAGTCTTCAATAAATCTTGAGTAGATATAAAATAAGTGTCATTTTTGCCTCTCATTGTAGCACTACATGTGGACTAGATAAAATAATAACAAAAAACAACATGCGATCAGATTCCAATAATTACCAATGCAAGTTTCACAATAGAAATAATGGCTGCAAAAGTTCCAATAGTCAAAATATTAGATTTACAAGTTGATGTAACTGGAGTCCCCCAAATAAAATGGTTTACATGAAATGCCAATGAAATTTCTGAAAAAATTGACAACAAGAAGGGATCCATCATGCAATTCAAAATAAGCCTAATGGCAATTGTATAAATTCTGACCCTAAAGAGGCCATGCAAAATAAGTTCAATGGCAATTTTGTAAATTCAGACCATAAAGAGGGATCCACCTTGCAAAAAAAGTCTAATAGCAACTCTCTAATTTAAAAAAAAAAAAATAAAGAATAGCCAAAATAAAAAGGAAGCTAAATAAATAGAGGCAATTAGCATGACTTAAGAGTTGACAAATTCATGAGAAATATACTAAATAAGGAAAGAAAGAGAATTAATGCTTGAAAGAAAGATAACAGGTGGAACACTAATGATGGAAAAAGAGGCCATATGGAGGAGTAATAATAGGAAAACAAATTTGGAAGTAATTATAAATAAGGAAATCCAATAACATGAAAGCTAGAATATCATGGGGCATGAGAGAATACATAATAAAGGAAGAAAATTTATAAGAATTGCGTGAAAAGGAAGCTAAAATCAAGTAAAGCAGGTAACATTATTGTTGTTAAACTTCAATCAGGAAAGTAAGCAAACCACAAAACGAATATCAAAGCAATAAATTATGGAGGAGAATATCATCTCTAGCATGCCTTAGGGTCAACCATTACAACAATAATAAATAGATGTGGAGGGATAGATGAGTAAACCAAACAAGGACCTTAAATAGCCTAGTAGCTAGGTGAACAAAACTAGCAAGGAAGGAATAAGCTTCAAATAACTAAAGTAGATTTAGTCAGAGTAATAACACTTGAGCAGAATTCAAAGTGAAACAGGACCCTCAATAGTGGAGTCTTGATCCATAAAAGAGCATACTTGTTGACAAATAACAGAACATGCTTCAAGGTCCTCCCTCAAGTAGTAGAACTCAATGTAACTATAAGTCTTGAAGCAGTAGTAAATTTCAGATTCTAGTTTCGTAGGCATAGTACATACCCAGACTTGAAGCCATTAATAGTGTCACACCCCACCTGCCGGTATCGGTCCCGCCAGACAACCTGTGGATGCGATCCATCACAGGATCCACGGTTTTATCATCAATAATAATAAATGAAAGTAATAATAATCATAAGTAAGAACAAGTTCGAATAATTAATTGAAAAAGATTACAGGAGTCCAAATAATCCAAAGAAAATGAATTAAAGAAATAATTAAAGTAATTAAGTTCCAAAATTCATCGAGTTCAGCGGAAGCAATTATTAATCTAAAACAATTATATTCTAGTAATTTGTTCTTGGGCTATAGCCTTCGCTTCAGATATAGCAATATAGGACTTCTCCAACTTTGCTCCAAAGACTTCTCAAAATGCCGAGCGATTTGTCTCCTTCTACCATCAATGGGTTCTATAAGCGCATTCCATGCGTCCGCAGGAGGCTTCATGATATACATCTTCGTCTCCCACTGACGGTCCACTTAGGGGTGTAAATGGATAATTGAAATCCACTTCCGAATTCGCATCCGCATCCGTTTAGAGATATTCGAATCCGTCCGATTACTAATAGGATGCGGATATGATATACCCCCTTTTTTACCGATTTTATTATCCGTTCGATAAAATTATCTGATTAAGTTATTTATATAGATTTTTTTCTTATTTTTATAAAAATTTTACCTGTGATATGTGTAATTTTCTACATTTTTTACCAAAATAGCTACCAAAGATGCTAAATACATAAATTTCAAACCTAATCCTCACAAATAAAATAGTAAGGATGTAAACAGCTAGTCAAAAACTTGTATTCAATCTGTATTTATGCCCACTTAGAAGAATATACTTAAGAAAATAACTATCCGATTATCATCCGAATCCAACAAAATTTGTCCGAAAACCGATAGGATATTTTTCGAATCCTTCCGAATATAGTAGGATGCAAATATGGTATTAACACTATCCGATCCGAATCCGGTCCGTTTACACCCCTAGTACCACATTCTCTTCACAGGAGTTGCTCCAGTCATAAGGAACCTCTCCTGATTCGGTAAACCCATCTGTATAATATAATGTAACATACAAAGAAAATGAATGAGTTCTGACGAACTCAGTAAGGAAAACGCATCTCACATACATATCAACAACATATCAAGGTAAGCATATATGTAATGAATGTTATGCAAATATATGAAAGTTGCTAGAATCTAACTATGCAAGTCTGTATATGGTTGACATGCTTTAAGATATAACACCAGCCCTTCTCTGGGTAGGTCTAGTTGTCACATCCACTCATCTGGTACCCTATCTGGAATACCCGGAGGAGTGATCCAGAACCCCAAAGATCAAGTTTAGGAATGATCATATCCACTTAGCACAATAACATAATCAAAAGCAAGAACAAATCATTGTATTCAAGTAATTTATTAATAAAAGTTAAGAAAGGATCTTAGAACGATCACATAAGATATCAGAAATGATACCAATCAAGTGTAGAGTGAGGCGGAAAATCACTCCACAGACAAGCGGAAGGTAGATCAAAAGCAAAAGAAGATTACAACCGGTTCCCAACATGAAAGGGGAACAAACAACTAAGGTCTCAACGAATCTAATAAAGATAAAAAAGAGAATGAGACGATGTCTCATCGCTGACACTCAAGTGCAAGACTCAAACTACTCTTGATAAGCTTCAGTCTCGTACCGGTAGTCTTCACCACCGTAGATACCATAGCCAATACTTTGGGTACTGTAAGAGTCATCAACTTGGTCTTTATAGTATTGACCATCATAATCAATAGTAGTAGTATTACACCGAAGTAAGTCTAACAATAGATGTTGCAAAAAGGAGTGAGTTCAAAAGAACTCAGCAAGGCAATTCAATCCGTAATAACATAATAACACATGATAGTAATTCAACGTATTAGACGATCAGAGAAGAAAGCATTCAACCTATTAGACGATCGGTTTCGACGGACCATTGTCAGAGTCAGATCTCAATTGCTGATATTCTTGAAATTAATCAAGATGATGACTCTGAACTGGAGGATAACCAGTTCGAGATGGATGTTGGATCATTAAAACCACGCGGTGAACACAGAAAGTCTAGCAATAAAAGCAGGGCTTAGCATTGTCTTATGACTCCCATTACCATGAAGAAATCATTTTCAACTGGGAGATTGTTCTTCACAAGACATGGAAGAGGGAGGAATACAATGATTCCTCTGTGAAATATTTCAAGACAATATAGTGAAATAGCAGGGTTGTTTGAATTGCTAAACTCTTAAGCAACAAAAGGAGAGATTAGATCAATATGGTTTGTGTTGGAATTCTCTTCATAAGCATTGAACAGAGAACCCATTAAGTTCTCAGAAACTTGTAATTTTCTTGGTTTCTTTGTAAACTTGCTGACCCAGATTGGGTTTTGGGTGCAGTGGCTTTTGTGAATTTTCCCCCTTCTCTTCTCTTCACTATTTTTCTTCTGATAGTGCTTCTTCTTCATTAATGATTCCTTTATAAGCACTATAGTACCTTAATGAGACAGTACTAAACCTAATCAGTTACGTAATTATATTTGTAATCATTAATGGTCCTTTCAATTAAAAAAAAAGAGGGTAATTTTCATCTGGACCCCCTGAGGTTTGGTCCAAGTCACTTTTAGTCCAGTTTAAGTTTTCTTTTGCAAATGGCTCCCCTGTGTTTTCAAGAAATGATTAAATAAGGACAATCTTAACAGAAACCGTTAATTTAATAATTTTTATGACGAAAATACCCTTGTTTTCTTACTGATTTATTTGTTTTAGTTTTTTTCTTCTTTTTAATAAGTTTATTTCTTTTATTCAATCTACCAAAAGAAAAAACAATTAAAAAGATAACCTTACCGAATAACTCTCTCTACAGGTCGAAGCTTTTGAAGCCCCATCCTCTGCAATGGTTGAAGGTTAGATTATTATCGAGATTACAAGACTAGCAAAGGTTTTGCAAGATGTTTGAAACGTAATCCTTCATTTGCTCTACGTCGAGGACGGAGATGATGGCCCGGGTATTATTGATGTAATTATGCTTCAAGTTAACCTTACACGCTAATATGGAGAAATTATGATCAAACCGGGTTCATACCTGGTTCGACCCTCGACCCCGGTCGAACAGAGGGAACCGACTCGCTCCCGAGCGAACCGGATCCAGAAGATGGCTTGCTGAGGAAGAAAACTTATTCAACTACAAGCACGCCCTAATCTGACTTATGGATTAGGTTAATTACCCTAATGATGGTAGACTCGAATTGACGGCTGCGGATAATCATTATCGAAGGGATAACCATCACATAACCTAAAGGTTATCTCAGTAGTACTCTACTAGTCCAAACTAGTAGAAGTCTATTACTCAACGGATCTAACTGTTAAGATCCAACAACTACCCGAAGAAGGCTCAAGTGCATCCAACGAAGGAGATTCGAAGGTACAATCTATATAAACCTCACTACCATACGAGGTGAGGAGGATCTGAAAACACACAATCTGAGACTTAGACTCAGATTCTGATACAGACTGATAGACGTAAACTATCAGCGGCTTACGATCTAGATTACCTTTCCCAGTTCTTTATTCCTTAGCTCTGTGCTTCTAACAGAGTCGTTTGTGATTAAGTTCATCAAATGACTTAGCCTTCGGAGGTGGACTCCCGGCCCCAGCGGGCGGGCCACATCTGACGCTTTCGTTTTGCAGGTCATCACGAGGAGATCTAAGGGCTGGGCAGATTTTGGACGCATCATTTGGCGCTGTCTGTGGGAAACGACTTTAAAAGCCATGGTGACTAGATAAGTAGCAGCCGCAGCAGCCGCTGCACAGCGCAATTCCGGTGTTCAGATCCCTGAAGCGAATAATCCAGATATTCCCCAGGGAAGCAAAAATCCTATCGTGGTAGATGGTGGTCAAAGAGGACGTAATCCTCCTGATACATTCCAAGATCAATTGGATCAGGTAAAGATTCAACTCTTGGAGGTGAGCCAAGCACTCCGCATGCTCACTAGACGAGTGGTTTTACCACAAGAACCTGATCAACGCGATTCAGGGAGACGTGCATTGCCACGTAATCAGAGATTGGCTGAAGACCGGAATATCGGTCAGAATTTTTGTGAAGGAGACCGAGGACCTAGGAGGATTGACGATCAACCTAGGCGAGACGATCGGTTCGATAGACCTCAAGAGAGTACAACTGATTCAAATACAAGGTTGGATACAAGGGTAAGAACTCACTCACCAACTGTCAGAAGAACCGTTCGTGATGATCGAGCAGTTCGCGACGAGTGGAATGTTCGGGAAGGACGGGTTGTTTGTGATGATCGAATAGCACGGGATGATCGTGTTAATCGAGGTCGTGATCATATCGCTGAAGATCACCCGACCCAGATTGGTCAGGAATTGGCCAACATCAATGAGAAATTAGGGCAGTTGGCTAAGGGAAGAATAACTGAGGATATTTACTCAGTCATTCGGAAGACCCCCTTTGCCGAGCCAATTGAGGGATATCAGTTTCCCCATAACTTCCGTTTTCCTACATTTTCTACGTTCGATGGCTCCGGAGATTCAACAGCTCACATCGGCTATTACTAACAGACCATGGCAATTTCAGGTAATTCTGATGAAATTTTATGCAGGGTTTTTGGTTCATCTCTAACTGGAGCAGCACAAAAGTGGTTTTCGAACCTCCTCTCTGGAAGGATCGTAAACTTTGATGAATTGGCGCGCAAATTCATAGGGCGATTTCAGAGTGGAATACAGGTCAAAAAGACAGAGGAAACTTTGTTTACTGTCAGACAAGGAAAAAACGAATCAATCAGAGAGTTTCTGAAAAGATTCAACAAAGTAACGATGGAGATAGAAAATTTGGATGAGCAAGTAGCCAAAACTGCTCTATTTACAGGACTCACTAATCGGAAACTCCTGGAGTTATTACTACAGGATATGCCTGCGACTTATGCTGAGTTGGTACAGAGATGCCAGAAACAGGCTGAAGTTATGGAGATTCTAGATGCGCGCCAAGGCGATAATAAAGTCTCCAATAAGGAATAGAAGGCTCCTGAGCAGAAGCAGAAGCCAAAGAAAAATATCCGATATCGAGTTGGAAAATCTCAGGCTTGGTGCCAAAGGTCTCCCGGTAAAAGTGAGTACACTCCATTGAATGTTCCTCGGGCTGATATTTTAAATATCATCAAAAGAAAAAATATCTTGAAGTGGCCGCCTAAAATTCATTTGAAACCCGGAGAGCAGCAGGATCGAGAAAAGTATTGTCAATTCCACAAGGACTATGGTCATTATACAAATGACTATCGTCATCTGAAAGCAGATATTAAGAGATTACTATCTCAGGGACACTTGTCCAGTTTTGTTAGCAAAAGGAGGGAGGAGCCACGTGAGCCTCGCGCGGCTACTCCTAAAAGGGATCGTTCGGTTAGTTCAGAAAGATCAAGGGAGGTTCCAAAGTCTAAGAAGGGCAAGGAGGTGATTGAAGCTACTCGATCACCGATCCTTACCATCTTTGGGGAACCAGAGCCCGAATCACTCCGGAGTTTGAAAACAAAATCCAAATTTGTCGGAACCGGAGAGATGCAGAAGCAAAAAAAGTTGAATGGTGAAGATTCTATCACCTTTGGCGAAGAAGACGAGAGAGGCGTTTGTTTACCTCATGATGACGCCATAGTCATCAAGGTAGAGATTGCATGTCGGGAAGTGCATAGAGTTTTGGTTGATACAGGGTCTGCAGCTGACCTAATTTCTTATGAAGTGTATCAGAAATTGAAGGTGGATCAGGACTTGATGGAACCTTCGTCCACATATCTATATGGTTTTGCAGGGTCATCTGCGATGGCAGAAGGATCAGTCCAATTGGACTTATCTATTGGAAGTTTTCCTAAGGAAACAACCGTCCGAATCAATTTTTTGGTGGTTCGGGAACTGCCAGCTTACAATATTATCATCGGGCGACCATCTTTATCCAAGATAGGTGCTATTGTTTCGACAAAACACCTGAAGATAAAATTCCCGACTGATATGGGAATTGGTCAAGTTTCCTCTCACCAGAGGATCTCTCGGCAATGTTATGTTGCCTATTTAAAAGACAAGGAGGGCTCGAGGAAGGTAATTGCCCTACCTATAGAAGTTCGAGACGATCGGGAAGAAGCAGAGATGCAAAGACCCGAACCGTTAGAGAAGCTGGAACAAATCCAGCTGTGTACCGATGATGAGAAAAAGATTACTTATATCGGGTCTGAATAGCTGGAGGAATTTAAAAATGAGTTGAAGTTATTTCTTCAACAGAATAAAGATGTATTTGCATGGTCTGTTGAGGACATGCCAGGAATCGATCGGGCTGTCGCAGAGCAAAAACTCTGGAGAGATCCTTAGGTGAAACCAGTGATACAGAAAAGGAGAAATTTCTCCATTGAAAAGTATGAAGCCGTTCGTAACGAAGTTGAAAAACTCAAGAATTCTGGTTTCATAGAACCAATTGAATGCCCAACTTGGTTGGCCAACGTGGTAATGGTAAAAAAGGCGAATGGGAAATGGAGGATGTGTACAGACTACACAGATCTTAACAAGGCTTGCCCTAAAGATTGCTATCTGTTGCCTTGGATTGACCTCTTGATAGATGCGACTGCAGGATATGAAACTCTAAGTTTCATGGATGCCTACTCAGGGTATAATCAGATCCTTATGAATACGGAGGATGAAAAGTTTACAGCTTTCATGACTGATCGTGAAAGCTATTATTATAAGGTCATGCCTTTTGTCCTGAAGAACGCATGAGCAACATATCAGAGGGCCGTCAACAAGATTTTCAAAGATCTGATAGGAAAGAATGTTGAAGCTTATGTTGACGACATGCTAAGAAGAGTTTTACAAAAGCAAATCATATTGCAGATTTGACTGAGGTATTCACAGTACTGCGGAAGTATCAAATGAAGCTGAACCAAGAAAAGTGCGCCTTTGGAGTTTCCTCAGGCAAATTTTTGGGCTTCATGGTATCACAGAGAGGAATTGAGGCTAATCCTACCAAAATACAAGCTCTGATTGATATGGAGGCTCCCAAAACTGTTTGTGATGTGCAGTGTTTAACAGGGAGAGTTGCTACTTTGAATCGGTTTATCTCCAAGTCAAGAAAAAAATGTTTGCCTTTCTTCAAGGCACTCAAAGATTTGAGGGGAAGCAAGGAAGCAAAATGGACCGAAGAGTGCCAGAAAGCTTTCGAGGAATTAAAAGAAGCCCTAGGACAACCACCGATCTTGTCCAGACCATAGAAGGGGGAAATATTACAGCTATATCTAGCGACGTCCCTTTCAGCAGTCAGTGCAGTACTTGTTCGTGAAAAAGATAAAAATATTAGTGGCCGATTTACTATGTAAGCCACGTGTTGCTAGATGCGGAGACAAGATATTCGCAAATTGAGAAGCAAGCTCTGGCTCTCATGATGGCCGCCAGGAAGCTAAGGCCATACTTTCAGGCTCATCCAATTGAGGTATTTACAACTTTTCCTCTTAGTAAAGTTCTTAATAAACCTGATTTATCTGGAAGGATGGTGTTCTGGTCGGTCGAACTCAGCGAGTTCCAAGTGAGCTTTAAGCCCAGAACCGCAATAAAGGCTCAAGCGTTAGCCGATTTTGTAGTAGAAACTACTGCACCGGTGGAATCCACCATTGAGGATCCCATTATACCAACCACTTGGGAGGTATATGTGGATGGTTCGAGTAATAAAGATGGAGCAGGAGCTGGAATTCTATTAAAAAGTCCAGCAGGATTTATTATTCGATATGCTTTAAGATTTGCATTTGAAGCAAGTAATAACGAAGCAGAATATGAGGCTCTGATAGCTGGACTTCGGTTGTCAAAAGCATTATCTATTGCAGATGTTACTATTTATAGTGACTCTCAACTTATAGTCAACCAAGTCCAGGGGGAGTATGGTATTAAAGAACCACGCTTACAGAAATATCAAGAGATAGTGCAGGCATTTCAAAGCCAATTTCAGAATTTGAAGATATCTCAGATTTCGAGGAATGAAAATTTAGTGGCAGATGAGCTATCCCGACTAGCCAATGCCAAAGAAAAGAATCTAGACCCTTCAGTCTATATTGAAGAGATAACTTTTTCAAGTTATCATGAGAAAGAAATTTCTTATATTGAAGCAAATAATCCAGTATCTGAGAGATGACGAATTACCTGAAGATCCGAAAGAGGCAAGGTTGATCAAGATACGATCAGTGAGATTTGTCATTCAGAATGGGATACTATACAAAAGATCTTATTCCTGACCCCTTATGAGGTGTATAGGCCCTGAAGGAGCAAAATCAGCTTTGGCTGAGGTCCATGAAGGAATTTGTGCAGCTCACATGTCACATCCTCCCAGCCGGTACCCTATCTGGCATACCCGAGAGTGTGATCCACAGCCCGAAGATCAGGTATCGAGTAATCAACATCCCACATAAACAATAACATAATCATGAACAATAATAATAAAAGTGCGGAAAAAAAAACAAAAAAACAAAAAAAAAAAAAAAAAATATAAAAAAAATAGTAGAAAAAAAATAAAAGGGAATGAATTAAAAAAAAAAAATAGAGAGGCAAAACCCCCCTCTCTACAAAGAGGAAAAAAAAAATAAAAAAAAAAAAAAAAATAAAACCTAAATTTTTAGTAGGTGGGTATTGAGTAAGTTAATAATATTTTTATAAATATTATAAATATTTATAATTAAAAAATAAATTAAATAACGACCACGGCCTTTTCCTCTTTGTGCGCTGTGTGTGTTTTAGGGGTTTGAGTTCCTCTAGTTTTTTTTTTAATGTTTTTATTCCTTCTTTTTTCCCCTCCTTTTTTTTTCTCTTCTTTTTTTTTTTTTTTTTTTGTGGGTTTTATTATTTATATTTTAAAAGTATAAAATAAAACCCCACCCTTTCCTTTACCTTTTTCCTGGTATTTGTAGGTCCAAGGACCCAAGTAAAGTAAGAAGTCAACTTTGGGCCATCCCAGTGGAGGACTTGGTGTCTGGCTTTGAATCCATGAGAGTTGATGATGAAGTTCTATTTATGGAAACTGAATCTTGATGAAGATCGGATTAGTTGATGGACTTGGAGTGCTCTCTATCATGGTTTGAAGGCATTTCTACCTATTAGGTAAGTCACTTGTTATGTGTGCAAAACCCCTTTAGGATTGGATTTGATCCGGGTCTTCAATTCCCCGTTTTGGAATTGTTGTTCGCATTGGTCGTCGATTGGCGACGACTGGACCGACCAATCTACTCGACGAATGAGTGCTGTCTTTGGCAATTAGGTCTTGCTTGCTCTATTTAAGTCCAATCTCGAGTCTACTTCGTATTTGCTGCCTCCAAACTCTTCGGAACGAACCAAAGACCTCTGCAAGTCATCTCCCTTGCATCCTTGGTGTTTTTCTTGACGGATCTTCGTCAAAACTCTTCCTTTTGCATCAAAGGTATGTCTACAGCCTCTTCTTCTCCTCCATCTCTGTTTTTCTTTCCTTTTTGAGTTAAGACAGTAGAGGAGATGCTGCATTCTCTGTTGCAAACATCTCTGGACTTGTCTCTCATGATCATCCTAAGGATTAATGGCTAAAACAATGATCTTAACCATGATCATTGCAAGCTTTTGAAGGAATCATGATCAAACCATGATCTAGTCTTTGTTTAACTTCTGATTTGAATTCTGATCTCCTTGGATCTTCTATATTGATCATGTTAGTAGTCAGTTGCTGTGTTTTTTTTTCATGATCCATGATCTATCAATATCTAGTTGTTTCTCTTCTACCATACCATGTTTTCTTCATGAATCATGATAGTTACATATATGGTAGGTTTTGTTTCCTTATTTAGATTTATGCATTTAAGCCTATTTCCTTGAAGATCTAAGTATGCTTTTCATGATACCTTTACCTGAAGCAATGATCCATTCTCCTATTGTTCTTGTCTTTGATTTCAATCTTGAATTCTTCAAGATCCATGGTTGATCTAATTATGGTAACTTTTTGTTTCCTAATTTGGATCTTGATGGCTTGATTCGATTAGTGTTTTGAGACCCCCTTTATGTTAGGATACTACTGATGTAGTTTACCCCTTGATTAGTACCCTTTTGAACCACCGAATTTGGATTTTATATCTTAAAACTCTGGTTTTTAGGCTATCGCTCGCATTGGTCGATTGGTCGATCGACCATCGACCAATCCACTCCACCAATGAGTACAAGCAACTCCTGAATTGGTCCGTGTTGGATGTTTTGGTATCTTTTCTGTTAGGGATCTTTCCTAATATATTGTATACACTTGTTTATGACCTCTTCCTTTATTTTCCCAAAAATCCTATTTTTTTTTTTTTTTCCACTTTTAAAAAAAAAAAATACTAAATTTTATTTTTTAAATTTTTAAATTTTTTAATTTTATTTTTATAATAAAATTATAAAATTATACTTTATTTTTTTTCTTTTTTTTTTTTTCCTAATTAAAATTAAATTTAAATTATTTTATATTATTTATAATAAATAAAAAAAAAAAAATTATTTAAAATAATTTTTTTTTTTTTTTTTTTTTTTTTCTCCTTCCTTCCCCTTTCTCCTTTTTCCTTTCCCCCCCTGCCTTTCATTCCTGGGCCCAGATCAGGTATCGAGTGATCAACCTCCCACATAAACAATAACATAATCATGAACAATCATAACATGAGTGCGGAAGATAAATCATAGATCCAATAATGAAAGAATGAATCATAAACGAATCGGAATAATAGACATAATCAGAGTATCAAACAGATAAGTAAAGTGAAGCAAAAATCCCACTTTACATCCAGCGGGAAAAGTAGCTCTAAAGAATAAACTAGATAAAAGCTAATCCCAGTAGCAAGTACATTGGGTAACTAAATTATTCTCCACTTTGTAGACGACATCCTTGTAGGTGTAGATCTCATAAATAGCACAAGGACGCTTCCACTCAATGGTCGGACTAAGCATCGTACGGAGCATAACCACCCGTGGGATCTTCGAGTAATTGTGGTAACCGCAATCACCTTCCCGGAGATATGTCTCTTCGCCTTGCGCTTCCTCATAGGAACCGTCATAGTACTCGGTACTGCAGGATAGTCTAACAACATTGTACAATAAAGGAATGAGTTTCAAAGAAACTCGGTAAGGCGATTAAAATCCATAATAACACAAATGGCAGGATTCCAGAACAATCATAAATGCAATATGATATGAGACAAACAATGAATGAATGAATCTAACTCTATGTATGCTGGTCTCTATTGGCGGACATGCTTTAAGTCGTAGCACCGTACTTCTTTAGGAAAGTCCACTCACATCCTCAACCATTTAAGATATCTTGGATTCTCTCACGGATCATTTCACCGGTCTTGAGCAGCCGATTGGTAATGGGTCCTTCATCCCTCGGGGACAAACCTTGGCGGGGGTTAAGTCAACACACTCTCTCACAACCATTTGGTATAAGCATGCGGCGCATGTCGGGGTAAAACCTAGCCAAATGCAAGTCTTCTACTTGGTTACATCAAGTCGGATCCAGATACTTCCATTCCTCGTCCCCGACGATCCTTTCCGGTATCCTTCACACTAGAGTCCTCATAGTCCAACTCGGACTACGGACTCACCAACCCTATTGATCATCCACATATGGTAAACGGGAAGCTCTCACGTCCTCTCACGGGTTGGTTACCGGTCTTAAGCGCCCGTGAGCCCAAGTCTAACCATATGCAACCCTACCAATAAATGGCCCCCACAATGTGATTCCTGTCCTCTCACGGGTTGGTTACCGGTCTTGAGCGCCCATGAATCCCCATTGCTACCACGGGTCGTTCGGTCTCAATACCCCCTCCGATTAGGGTCGACATATAACAGGACATCCTAGCCAAACACTACTAGACAATCCTATATATGTCATCCAACGGTTTAGGAAGGTGTCCAGAGGGCATCTCCGGAAACATCCCATAATATTCCCGTAGTAGTCCAAGGACAGAAGTGTCAAAAGGACACCTCTCCTTTCCAAACCATACGTAAGCATACACATGCATCAATTCATATCATCACATATATGGTAACTCCATATATGGAAAGAAATCGATAATTACAATCACTTGTATAACATTGGTAAGTAAATCATACATGAATCAATTCAATATGAATAAGTAATGCTACGTAATCAAAGTTATGCAACGGTAGTATATCATTGTAAGAATCTAATTTAGGAAACATATTAATGATATTCAAATATAGAAACTAGATTCATGCTATCTATGTAATTAAGGAAATAACCATCCTTACCTTTTATAACTCGCAAAGAATCCTAAGAAATCAAGTAAGATCTTGGCAAACTTGAGAAGAAGGTCCTAAACAAGTATATACAACATATTAGGAAAGATCCCTAGCGAGAATATATATCAAAATATCCGAAAGCAGACCAATTTTGGAGTTCTTTGTACTCATTGGTCGAGTGGATTGGTCGAGTGGTCCGGCCTCGACCAATCGGTCGACCAATGCAGACGATAAGCTTATAAAATCGGAGTTTTAAGATATGAAATCCGAATTTGGTGGTTCAAAAGGGTACTAATCAAGGGGTAGACTATATCAGTAGTATTCTAACATAAAGGGGACCTCAAAACACTAATCAAATCAAGGTATCAAGATCCAAATTAGGAAACAAAAAGTTACCATAAATAAATCAAACATGGATCTTGATGAATTTTGAAATAGAAAACAAGGACAAGAACTATAGGAGGATGGATCATTGCTTTCGGTAATGAAAACATGAAAACATACATAGGTCTTCATGGAATAAGGCTTAGAAGCATAAATCTAAATAAGGAAATAAAACCTACCATATATGTAACTATCATGCATCATGAAGAACACATAGTAAGGTAGAAGAGAACAACTAGAATTCTATGGATTATGGATCATGGAAAGAAAACACAACCATTAACCACTAACATGATCAATGAAAGAAGATCCAAAGAGATCAGAATTCAGATTAGAAGATTAACAGAGATTAAATCATGGTTTGATCATGAATCCTTCAAAAGCTTGCAATGATCATGGTTAAGATCATTGTTCTAGCCTTAAATCCTTAGGATGATCATGAGAACATGTTCGAGAGATGTTTGCAACAGAGAATGCAGCATCTCTTCTACTGTCTCAACTCAAAAAGGAAAGAAAAACAAAGATGGAGGAGAAGAAGAGAGAGTAGACATACCTTTTGATGCAAAAAGAAGAGTTCGACGAAGATCCGCCAAGAAAACTCCAAGGATGCAAGAGAGATGACTTGCGAGAGGTCTTTGGTTCGTTCGAGAGGGTTTGGAGGCAGCAAATACGAAGTGGACTCGAGGTTAGACTTAAATAGAGCAAGAATCAACCTAATTGCCAAAGACAGCACCCATTGGTCGAGTGGATTGGTCGGCTGGCCCGATCGACCAATCGGTCGACCAATCTTGGCAGCAAGGCCAAAACGAGGGAATTGAAGGTCCGGATCAAATCCAATCCTAAAGGGGTTTTGCACACAAGTCAAGTGACTTACCTAGTAGGTAGAAATGCCTTCAAACCAAGATAGAGAGCACTCCAAGTCCATCAACTAATTAGATCTTCATCAGGATTCTGTTTCCATAAATAGAACCTCATCATCAACCTTCATGGATTCAAAGCCGGACACCAAGTCCTCTCTTGGGATGGCCCAAAGCTGACTTCTTACTTTACTTCGGGTCATCGGACCTACAAATAACAAGGTTTCCGGGTCAAGGTTAGGGCTGGGTTTCACATTCTCCCCCCTTAAAGAAATTTCGTCCCGAAATTGAAAGCGTACTGTGCTTCCAAAGAGGTAAGGAAACTTCTCCTTCATGTCTTCTTCCTTCTCCCAAGAAGCTTCTTCGGGGGTATGGTTCTTCCACCGAATCTTCACCAAAGGAATGGCGCGATTCCGCAGCTGCTTGTCCTTCCTATCCGGGATTTCGGCCGGTTCTTCATCATAGGTCAAATCAGCACTAAGTCCTTCGAGTGCTTGCTGCAAAATGTGTTCCGGATTCTCTATGTATTTTCGGAGCATCGAAATATGGAACACATTGTGCACACCAGCAAGAGACGGAGGTAATGCTAATCGATACGCAACGGGTCCAACCTTTTCCAAAATCTCGAAAGGTCCAATGTAACGAGGGCTAAGCTTTCCCTTAACATTGAATCTCATCACACCCTTCATTGGTGAGACCTTGAGAAAGACTTTCTCTCCAACTTGAAATTCCAAATCGGTCCTTCTCTTATCGGCATAAGATTTCTGTCTCGTTGAGGGGCAGACTTAATCCTTTCTCTTATCATATCTACCATAGCACTTGTAGCTTCAATCATCTCGGGACCTAAGACTTTTCTTTCACTGTCTCGAGTCCAGTACAAAGGTGTCCTACAAGTACTACCATACAAAGCCTTGAATGGAGCCATGCCTATTGTTGCTTGATAAGCTGTTGTTATAGGCAAACTCAACCAAAGCTAGGTGTTCATCCCAATTACCACCCATATCCATCACACAAGATCCGAGCATGTCTTCCAATGTCTGAATTGTCCGCTCGGATTGTCCATCGGCTTGTGGATGATGAGCTGTACTCAAGTTCAATTGGGTTCCCAAGGCCTTCTGCAAACTATTCCAAAACCTTGAGGTGAACCTAGGATCACGATCCGAGACAATACTCAATGGCACACCATGCGGACGAACCACATTATCCACATAAAGCCACGGCTAGCTTATCCGGAGTATGAGTGATCTTCATAGGAATGAAATGGGCTGATTTGGTCAACCTATCAACAATCACCCACACGGTGTCATTGCCTTTACTTGTCCGAGGCAAGCTAGTCACAAAGTCCATGGAGATATCTTCCCACTTCCAACTAGGAATAGGAAGGGGTTGAAGTAATCCAGATGGAGGTTGTCGAGCGGCTTTCACACGCTGGCAAGTCTCACACTTGGCAACAAAATCATCAACATCCGCCTTTAGACCAATCCACCAAAAATGTTCCTTCAAGTCCTTGTACATCTTGGTGCTTCCGGGTGTCTGATAAAGCGACTGGTGTGCTTCCTTCAATATTTCTTTCTTAACTTCTTCGTTTGCGGGCACACACGGTCTTCCTCTAAACATCAAAGCACCATCCATGGATATACCAAAGTCGGGGTCCGACTCGGGATTCGAAGAAATCTTCTCAACTTTGGTCAAAAACTCTTGATCGGAACTCTGTGAGCAACAATCTTATCTCTAAGACCAGATCTTGCCGTCATGGCGGAAAGAATAAAATCAGAATTCTCAGGGACGATTTCCAAATCAAAACTCTCAATAGAAGACCACAATGGTAAACTCAAAGCATTCAAATCCAAAGTCTTCTTCTGGTTCTTCCTACTAAGAGCATCGGCAACAACATTTGCTTTCCCAGGATGATCTTGAATATCACAATCATAATCGGAGACGAGTTCCAACCATCTCCTTTGTCTCATGTTCAACTCCTTTTGGGTAAAGAAATATTTCAAACTCTTATGATCCGTGAAAATGGCAATCTTCTCACCGTAAAGATAATGTCTCCAAATCTTCAAAGCAAAGACAACGGCGGCAAGTTCTAGATCGTGAGTGGGGTAATTCCGCTCATAATCCTTCAATTGCCGAGAAGCATAGGCTACGACCTTGCCATGTTGCATCAGTACACAACCCAAACCAATCTTTGGCGCATCGGTATATAAAGGTGTCATACCACCGGAACTATCGGGTATAGTCAAAACCGGGGCACTTGTCAATCTATCTTTCAACTCTTGGAAATTCTTCTCACGGGCGTCGGACCAAACAAACTTCTCTTCTTTCTGGTCAACTTAGTCATAGGAGCAGCCAACCGAGAAAAGTTCTCAATAAACCTTCGGTAGTAACCCGCCAATCCAAGAAAACTTCTTATTTCCGTTGCGACTTCGGTCTCTCCCAATCAGCCACGGCTTGGACCTTTTCGGGATCGACACGAATACCTTCGGCTGAAACTACATGACCAAGGAAAACCACTCTCTTAAGCCGGAAATCACACTTGCTAAACTTAGCAAACAACTTCTTTTCCCGCAACCTTTGCAAAGTGAAACTTAGATGACTCGCATGCTCTTCTTCGCTCTTCGAATAGATCAAGATGTCATCAATGAAAACTAATCACAAACTTATCAAGCACATCATGAAATACTCGGTTCATGAGGTCCATGAACACCGCGAGGAGCATTGGTCAATCCGAAGGGCATGACTCTAAACTCGTAGTGACCATACCGCGTTCGGAAAGCTGTCTTGAAGATATCACTAGACTTCACTTTCAATTGGTGATATCCGGACCTTAAGTCAATCTTCGAGAACACAACTGCACCCTTCAACTGATCGAAGAGATCATCGATTACGGGCAGCGGATATCTATTCTTGATAGTCAACTTATTCAACTCACGGTAGTCGATGCACAAGCGCATACTACCGTCTTTCTTCTTGACGAACAAGACCGGAGCTCCCCAAGGTGAAACTCCCTTCTCTTCTTTAACTTTTCCCACCTAGTGTGTCACCTTGGTTTCCAAATCATAAGCAAGATATCCAAGAACATCATCAACAACTTGCTTCCACTCTTTACTTAAAATCATCAAAAATCCACTTGACCAAATGATTTGGAAATCTTAAATCATGCTCAAATATATCCATATAGTCATCAAACAATATTCCATAAGGCAAAAATCACATTTTCCAAAAATTCAACAGCAAATGAGGTCACTTTGTGACCATTGGTCGAGTGGTTGGTCGAGTGACCCGGTCGACCAATCGATCGACCAATGAAACGAGAATGCTGAAAATTCGCATTATAAGCCTCATTTCCACATTCCAACCTCATTCTAACTTCTTCCAAAGGTGAGAGAGCTCTAGGGAAAATATCCAAGAGTTCCCACAAGTGTTCTTGAGGTGATTTAGTGCTTCAACAACAACACCACAACACACCATCTTCATAAACAAGGTAAATCTCTCATTCTTTCTTCCATTTTCATCTTCTCATGCTTGCATTTCAATAAAACCATGCTTTACTTGTATCCAATGCTAGAAATCATGCTTAGGAATGCTTAGAAACATATTCCCTAGGTTTTAAACACAATGACATGCATAGACAACAAGTTTTAACACATTTGGTGCTCATCTCTGCTAAAGTTTTATACCGAAATCGATATCTTTAGAAAAATTTCGTTTTCTCTCAAACCGCTTGAAATTTTTTCGCACGAGATCAAATGCTACATGCTCAAGATGACATTGTAGATAGGTCCATACAATTTGATTTAACCAATTTCAACTTTTCAAAAATCCAATTTTGACCTAAATTGCAAAATCCCCAAATTTCCTTCTTGCTGAATTTTTCGCTTTAATCCATGTTTTCGATCGATTTTCATCAAAACAACTTCATAGACATGAAATTCCAAGTATTGTGCACATGCTAGTATGTTCAAATCAAATTTCCCCCAAATTTGAAATTTTCCGAAAAATTACGAAAATACCCTTTTGGCTCAAATCTTGAAATAGCACTAATTGGAAATGTCTCTTGTCTCTTCCACGGATACATCATGCGAGAGGGGAGGACGAGGAGGAGGTAGAGGTCGAGGTCGCATCGTAGGTGCTCTTAGGGGCGGAGGTCGGGTTCCTTTCGAGCCTAGAGAGGAGGTTAGGAGGCCAGGACCTATTTGACACACCTCGGGCCGAGTTTGCATGCGAGGCCTACTTCAGCTATTGTAACATCGAGATGGGGCGTCTACTTCACTTACGCCAGCTCGGAGCCTTTAGGATCCGGCGGAGGTTCGACACTTTACGGTGGACTCACCTCTTCACCGAGGATTTGCCGGTATGCCGGAGCTAGTGAGGTTGTTCTTCGGCAACCTTACTTACACGAGAGGAGGCTCGGGGCCGGGGGACATCCACTCGGACTTGTCCTCGGGAGCGGGGTCCTTCGGACTCGGATTCGCTTCTCTACCCGGACAACTTGGCCGAGATCTTGCGGGTCCCTTACTATCCACGGCGGTGTGTGTGGATACTGCGGGGAGCAGATCTGGACAGACCATACGATGCCGTACGAGCTTCGCGAGATATGCTCTACGCTATGGGATAGCCGCCGATGCTTCACACCGTGGACTAGCGGACGGATGACGGGTTCTGCACGTATTATCGGTCGCATAGTCGGCCGAAACATCATGCGAAAGCCGGACATCACCATCGGGTCACGGTGATGGAGGCCTTGGTCATTTACCGCATCTACATGGGCTTCGAGATCGATCTCTCCTACATCATTCGGCGGGTCATCTTTGGACTTGGTTCTGCGGCCTAGCATGCGGAACCTTTGCTATGGGAGGCTTCGACTTTGATCTTCGGGCATTTCGGGGTGAGTTTCGAGGATACTCCGATGGACACTAGATCACGGGGATACCCCATTGGGACTCGGACCATTCGACGGATGAGACTACATCGGTTAGAGAGATCTCCTGGTCCGGAGGGTGAGGATGATGATGAATCGAGAGGATGAGGATCGGGGATCGAGAGGATGGAGGAGAGGATATCGGTCTGATAGTGATGATCGGGCCGGAGATGATCTGAGATATGCGCGAGGCTGAGCACTGTGCATCACGAGTTTCCTTCATCACACTTCGAGGCGGGCGGCCCTTCACATGCGGTTCCGGAGACTTCGGATCTTGGTGCACGAGATGAGATCGATGACTTCCATGCTAGAGAGGATGGAGGTCGGACGGGAGCAGATGTACGAGAGGATGGAGTCTCGACGGGACGAGGATAGAGCATCGGGTGACTCGGCTAGCGAGAGGAGTTCGGAGCATATAGAGATCGGAGTAGATCACCTAGATAGAATTTGTACCTTAGGATTTTCCATTTATGCATTTCAGATGTAATCATTGTAAAAACTTTTGAAATTAATGAAGTTCATTTTGTTTCTCTTTAATTATTGTATGTTATGCACTTTTCTTTTCCTTGCATTAGTGACATTTGTTCAAGTATAATTATGGTATGTTATTCGAAATGTTACGTTATGCCTCAAAGTTCAAGTTTCTAATTCTGTGTTCTATTATTCACTTCTAAGAGTAGAAGAGTCATTTCGGATCAATGACTCGGGAATGTTCGATTGTTGTCTTTTGTGGTTAGGATCTCCTCGAACCTTGGGCTACGATACCAATCATCACGCCCTCCCGGCCGGTACCCTATCGGCATGCCCGAGAGTGTGATCCACGGCCCGAAGATCAGGTATCGAGTGATCAACCTCCCACATAAACAATAACATAATCATGAACAATCATAACATGAGTGCGGAAGATAAATCATAGATCCAATAATGAAAGAATGAATCATAAACGAATCGGAATAATAGACATAATCAGAGTATCAAACAGATAAGTAAAGTGAAGCAAAAATCCCACTTTACATCCAGCGGAAAAGTAGCTCTAAAGAATAAACTAGATAAAAGCTAATCCCAGTAGCAAGTACATTGGGTAACTAAATTATTCTCCACTTTGTAGACGACATCCTTGTAGGTGTAGATCTCATAAATAGCACAAGGGCGCTTCCACTCAATGGTCGGACTAAGCATCGTACGGAGCATAACCACCCGTGGGATCTTCGGAGTAATTGTGGTAACCGCAATCACCTTCCTGGAGATATGTCTCTTCGCCTTGCGCTTCCTCATAGGAACCGTCATAGTACTCGGTACTGCGGGATAGTCTAACAACATTGTACAATAAAGGAATGAGTTTCAAAGAAACTCGGTAAAGCGATTAAAATCCATAATAACACAAATGGCGGGATTCCGGAACAATCATAAATGCAATATGATATGAGACAAACAATGAATGAATGAATCTAACTCTATGTATGCTTTGGTCTCTGTTGGCGGACATGCTTTAAGTCATAGCACCGTACTTCTTTAGGAAAGTCCACTCACATCCTCAACCATTTAAGATATCTTGGATTCTCTCACGGATCATTTCACCGGTCTTGAGCAGCCGATTGGTAATGGGTCCTTCATCCCTCGGGACAAACCTTGGCGGGGGGTTAAGTCAACACACTCTCTCACAACCATTTGGTATAAATCTTGGCGCATGTCGGGGGTAAAACCTAGCCAAATGCAAGTCTTCTACTTGGTTACATCAAGTCGAGATCCGAGATACTTCCATTCCTCGTCACGACGATCCTTTCCGGTATCCTTCACACTAGAGTCGCTTCCATAGTCACCGCCAACTCGGACTACGGACTCACCAACCCTATTGATCATCCACATATGGTAAGCGGGAAGCTCTCACGTCCTCTCACGGGTTGGTTACCGGTCTTAAGCGCCCGTGAGCCCAAGTCTAACCATATGCAACCCTACCAATAAATGGCCCCCACAATGTGATTCCTGTCCTCTCACGGGTTGGTTACCGGTCTTGAGCGCCCATGAATCCCCATTGCTACCACGGGTCGTTCGGTCTCAATACCCCTCCGATTAGGGTCGACATAACAGGACATCCTAGCCAAACACTACTAGACAATCCTATATATGTCATCCAACGGTTTAGGAAGGTGTCCAGAGGGCATCTCCGGAAACATCCCATAATATTCCCGTAGTAGTCCAAGGACAGAAGTGTCAAAAGGACACCTCTCCTTTCCAAACCATACGTAAGCATACACATGCATCAATTCATATCATCACATATATGGTAACTCCATATATGGAAAGAAATCAATAATTACAATCACTTGTATAACATTGGTAAGTAAATCATACATGAATCAATTCAATATGAATAAGTAATGCTACTGTAATCAAAGTTATGCAACGGTAGTATATCATTGTAAGAATCTAATTTAGGAAACATATTAATGATATTCAAATATAGAAACTAGATTCATGCTATCTATGTAATTAAGGAAATAACCATCCTTACCTTTTATAACTCGCAAAAGAATCCTAAGAAATCAAGTAAGATCTTGGCAAACTTGAGAAGAAGGTCCTAAACAAGTATATACAACATATTAGGAAAGATCCCTAGCAGAATATATATCAAAATATCCGAAGCAGACCAATTACGGAGTTCTTTGTACTCATTGGTCGAGTGGATTGGTCGAGTGGTCAGTCGACCAATCAGTCGACCAATGCGAGACGATAACTTATAAAATCGAGTTTTAAGATATGAAATCCGAATTTGGTGGTTCAAAAGGGTACTAATCAAGGGGTAGACTATATCGGTAGTATTCTAACATAAAGGGGACCTCAAAACACTAATCAAATCAAGGTATCAAGATCCAAATTAGGAAACAAAAAGTTACCATAAATAAATCAAACATGGATCTTGATGAATTTTGAAATAGAAAACAAGGACAAGAACTATAGGAGGATGGATCATTGCTTTCGGTAATGAAAACATGAAAACATACATAGGTCTTCATGGAATAAGGCTTAGAAGCATAAATCTAAATAAGGAAATAAAACCTACCATATATGTAACTATCATGCATCATGAAGAACACATAGTAAGGTAGAAGAGAACAACTAGAATTCTATGGATTATGGATCATGGAAAGAAAACACAACCATTAACCACTAACATGATCAATGAAAGAAGATCCAAAGAGATCAGAATTCAGATTAGAAGATTAACGAGAGATTAAATCATGGTTTGATCATGAATCCTTCAAAAGCTTGCAATGATCATGGTTAAGATCATTGTTCTAGCCTTAAATCCTTAGGATGATCATGAGAACATGTTGAGAGATGTTTGCAACGAGAGAATGCGGCATCTCTTCTCTGTCTCAACTCAAAAAGGAAAGAAAAACAAAGATGGAGGAGAAGAAGAGAGAGTAGACATACCTTTTGATGCAAAAAGAAGAGTTCCGACGAAGATCCGCCAAGAAAACTCCAAGGATGCAAGAGAGATGACTTGCGAGAGGTCTTTGGTTCGTTCCGAGAGGGTTTGGAGGCAGCAAATACGAAGTGGACTCGAGGTTAGACTTAAATAGAGCAAGAATCAACCTAATTGCCAAAACCCGGGGGCCCCAAAAGCACGCCCCCCTTGGGGGGGGGGGTGGGGGGTGGCTGGCCTAGGAATTGAAGGTCCAGATCAAATCCAATCCTAAAGGGGTTTTGCACACAAGTCAAGTGACTTACCTAGTAGGTAGAAATGCCTTCAAACCAAGATAGAGAGCACTCCAAGTCCATCAACTAATTAGATCTTCATCGGGATTCTGTTTCCATAAATAGAACCTCATCATCAACCTTCATGGATTCAAAGCCGGACACCAAGTCCTCTCTTGGGATGGCCCAAAGCTGACTTCTTACTTTACTTCGGGTCATCGGACCTACAAATAACAAGGTTTCGGGTCAAGGTTAGGGCTGGGTTTCACATATGAAGTTTACCATATATGTGATGATATGAATTGATGCATGTGTATGAAGATCCTCGACTTCGATAAATGGAACAACGGTATTATGGATTGTTTCCGGAGCCAATCCCGGGAGAAAGGCTTTCATGGACACTTTCCTTACGAATTGTTGGATGACAATTTAGAAATGCTCTTGTTCAGTGTTTGGCTAGGATGTAAATTCAATGTCCGGACCAAAAATCGGAGGGTATTCAGACATCACGACCACTGGTAGCAATGGGAATTCATGGGGCGCTCTTGACCTATAAGCTTCCTGAGAGGACAGGAATCACACATTG